>NW_024589225.1:0-1136 GCF_018398535.1 Haplochromis burtoni
CTTCCGCCTACCGTCCCACGGTTTCCTCTCCAGTGTGGTACTCAGCTTCTCATGAACACAGGCATTTTATCTTCTAAACGCTATTCAGTTCATTTTAATGATTAACGCTTAAACATGGAAATAATGATTTATGCTTCTCACTGATTCTCTAAAAAAGTCTGGAAACCTTTTGGGTCATTATTAGCCTAAGTTTTACCATACCTAAGTTATTAGAACACAAATGAAGTCATAAAAATGTTCATATAATCCTTGTTTGATGTTAAGACTCAACTTCCCCCCCTTTTTTGACACATTCCCATGTGTCAAATCAACGGAGCTAGAAAATCAAAAGAAAAGGTTAGTGACCTCATTCTCAGAAAGTATCCGACTTTCTCCTATCCAGTGTCGATGCTCCAGTCGTGTCATCCTGTGTTAGGGAATGAAATCAATTTAATTGCCATGTTAGATCTGTCCAACTCCCGGCTCCGCCCAGAGCCTGCGTCTGCAGAATTGCCAAGTAACAAAACCTTTATTAATATGAACTTGTTGACTACTTTTGACACAGCAAAGGATTTCCCTCCTTCTCGAGGACAGGCCCTGACTCCCACTTATCTCCTGGAGCCAACTGTCCCTTATGGAGACACAACATTACAGCTACAAGGTTTCCAGATTGTTAAGTTGATCTGTGTGTAATGCTCTGAATCAGGTATGTAATATTAAATGAACGTTGTTTAATCAACTGCCACTACGTAAAATTTAGCAAAAGATATAACTGACTAAAAGATCACAAAGAATAACATGATATCAGTGTTATGTAAGCGCGTGTGGCCTTCTATGCTCGAAGTCACCCTAGTCCATAGATCAGCCAAACATCGCGCTGACTGTAGCTTTTAACCCTTATTAACTTGAGCACAACTCTATAATGAGCAACAAACTGCAATAACTGCAACTGCTTCCACAGAGGCCAGCAGGTGGATGAGGGAAGGGGAGGCAGGAGGAGAGCCCCGAGGCGGCCACCAGTCCGAGTGTCAGGTGAACTGAACTTCAGGTAAGAAGTTATGACCTGCAGTCTATCTGGGTCAGATATAAACCAAGTTTAGGTGGAGTTTATTTTCGTTGTGCTGACTTTTTACCGTCAGTTGCAATAACTCATACTG
>NW_024589226.1:0-1136 GCF_018398535.1 Haplochromis burtoni
GTGTTTAGTCCCTGCCACATACTCCGAGGGTTGTTTTATTCTCATTTTTATTCTAATTGAATTGCTAAAAAAAAGACAAAGCACAATCTCCTAAAAATGTTGTGGAAAATATATTATATTATCATTTTACTCTAAATTTAATTTAAACTCAAATTTATCTGGTCAGTATCAAAAATTGTGACTGTACATTAGAGCCTTTCCATTCTGGGTTTTTAAGAAAGGAGAGTTCAAAACCAGAGAGAGGAGATGTGTTGTTTTAAGCAGTGATAAGAATGATCAAAATGTCTCTCAGTGTGTCACTTGCAGGTGAAGAGCAGACCTGGATCAATTTTCCATGTGCAGCAGTTGGAAGAAAATTATAGGTTAACACCGTTAGAAACACTCAGGCTGAGTTTTGGCTGAGTTGTTTAACAGCTTAACTTCCATGCGTTTGTCACCCTGAGAAAACAAGCTCCAAGAATCTCTCCCTGAAGACAAGAAGTTCAGTTCCAGAACAACAACATGGATATAAAGAGCTCACAGCAGGCCAAGAGACAGCAGTATCCTGAGCAGTGAGAGGTCTACCAGCAGCAGTTGTGCAAAACAGCATCAGCATGGAGGAAAAAACCATCATGGATGGATGAGATATGCGTTTCCAACTAGCTGCAACTTCACTGTGCGTGAAGGGACCTTTGAGAAGACTTTCTGAGTGTGACATTTGACACTTTTGGAGCAAAATGGCAAGATGAGACAGTGGAAAACACAGGACAAAGCTGGAAGAGAACTGACTGCCACTGGTCTGACAATGAGTGGGGAGAGGAGTCCATAGTGGGGCAGGAGGATGCATGGAGGAAGGCTGTTTTAGTGTGGGAAACTGAAACTTGGGTTTAGGAAACTGGGAAGAAAAAATGACTGCCTTGCATGGAGAATTGAAAAGTGTCTGGAGCACTTGTAACCGAGGACAAAGGATGAGTAAACGGGGCAAAGAAATAAATTGATCGTTTATTTATTACATGAGTTAGACATAATAATTCCCAGTCATTTCCAGACAGGACTTACAACACATCCTGCTGATATCCCAGCTGCACATGAGACTTACCACACAAACTGTGCGAAAATAACAACACTGCAACCCGTCACACCCCGCTTAGCGACAC
>NW_024589227.1:0-1136 GCF_018398535.1 Haplochromis burtoni
GTCCTGCAGGATCTGACAGGGAACCAAGGAAAAATAAGGGAACCACAGACAATAATGCTTTGATTTATCCAGAATATGTTTAGTTCAGATATTGTTTTCATCACAGTGGGATTGTGCTGGTTTCAGTGGGAAAAGTGTGCATTTAAATACAAAGCTGTCCCTTCACAAAGTGTCAGTATTTTATAAAGATGTCATGTTTCTGTATCATCTCTCTGCTGTCAGAGCCTCCAAACATCAGCCTGTTTAATGCTCTCATATCTTCAACATAAGTAAATTATACTGCACAGTTTTCTCATCACTAAAAGAATATTTACTGCATCTGTTTGTCTTTCATTGTATCTGAGACGTAAGAGGATCAAATCTTTTTACTTTATTTTTGGGATATTGTCCTTAAATATATCTAAAGCTTTCACACAGTGGGGGTTGTATATTAATCTGTCAGACAGTCAGAAGTTAGAAATAAATGATACAAAAAATACCTTGAATTTAAACTGAAATGTAATATTTGAGACAAAGATGAGTTCTTGTATCGAGAAAGTTATGAAAATGTCAATAAAAAATGTTTCGATTTTAGAACAAAATGAGTCCTCTAACCTTTACAACGGGAAAAAGTATTTGTTCAAATGAAGCCAGCTAAGTGAGTCTTTCCATAAAAATGGAAAATTAGGAAAGATGGGAAACCAACCTGGAAGTTCCAGCAAATAGTTTTGAGACTGAGAAACATTAAGTTCAACATACAGCACTCTGTAGTTCGGCAAATAGTCAAAATGATCTAAACACTTAAATATTTTATTGTCTCGTTTTATTTTCGCTCAAAAACAGAGTGTACTTTATGTAAACAAGGTCTGGTGGCCCTAAAATGTCAAATGATGGGTAAATGTTGTGTTAATGTGTTGGTCTTAAGTAAAGCTAAGATGTAACACTGAATTGATTGGCACTTCATACTTTAAAAAACACTCAAATGAAGTGGGGACATTTTTGACCCCTGAGGAGCACAGGTGTGTGGAAATCGGGATGACATTATGAGGGTTAAATACTTGTAGAAATCTGAGCTGTTGGTGTGGATTGTGTGGTAATAATATTAGAGCCTGCAATCTTTCCTACTGAATCTCTACTCTGAGTCATTTACCTGAGAT
>NW_024589228.1:0-1135 GCF_018398535.1 Haplochromis burtoni
TCCTGCCTGACTGCCTCCCTCCCTAGGATTCCCTTCATGGGCACCTCTCCCCTCCAAGCTCCACGGTCCTGCTCTACTTGTAAGCCTCGGCTACTTATGAAGTCTAGCTGTTCATTTCTTGACAATCTGCGTGCTGTTAACTCTGTCTCCCCTTTCTGTTGCAGTTTCCCCACGGTCCCGATTACGGTGCTCCTGGGCTCCACGCTCCTCGTTTCCCCCCGTGGCGTGGGCTTTATTTTTCCGTTTCCTTAACGTTGTTAAAAGATTCTTCAGTTCAATAAAAACGTGTACATAGTTCTGAGCTGCGGTGTGCTGAGTCTGCTTTGGGGTCCTGTTACCTGAACACTCCATGTTCTGTGACACCTGCTATTCAGAATAGGAGAAGTGTATTCAGACTGAAATCATTTCAAACTGCTGATGGAATTGCCGTTAAAGAACTGAAGTGTAATATGGATTTTTTTTAAAAACCACAGACATAGCTAATGTAAACTAAGAATGACTGCATCCCGTTTAGATTTGAGGCTGTAGAAAGAAGTAAAGCCATGGGTATATCATTGGTTATTCCTTTGTTTCCGTTACAAGTTGTCAACATTTCGTCTGGAACATCTTATCCTCTGAGAGCTTATGAGAAGATGATGTGAATAAACGCAGCATGGCTCAACTGGATCAAACTGTTTACATAGACAAAAGCCAAGTTGTACAATTTTATAGGCTGGCTATCCTATCCAGTTTCTCTTTTGTATGCTTAGGAAGCTCTCCACATAGACAAGCAACTGTTGCAGCAGAAAGATGCAGAACTGAGACGGGTAAAAGAGGAACTCGAGAAACTCCCTCAAGAGAGGAAAACTCACCTTATGTTGTTAGAGGAAGAAAAGCAGCGATTACGCATACAGTTGAGGAGGAGAACAGTGCAATAAAGAGCTGCTCTGTGATGCAGAAATCAGTATATTTTATTTACGGGGAAAAAATTAAAAGATGAATTTAATGCATGTCTGCTGTGTTATCATTTGTTCTTTAAATGTGCACCTCTGTGCAAATGTTTAGACAGAACAACTGGTGAACCAGCAGATAATGATTGATCGCCTTCGTGGCGAACTCATGACCTTTCGGGGGACAGCCTCAGGGGCAACAGTGG
>NW_024589229.1:0-1134 GCF_018398535.1 Haplochromis burtoni
AGTTCCTCTAACTGTAGATTCTTACCAGAAGAGACACGCTCACTCCACCAGCAGACTCTCCAAATATAGTAACTAATCCTGGGTCTCCTCCAAAGCTGTGAATGTGCTGCTGGATCCACCTGAGAGCTTCAATCTGATCGAGCAGGCCAAAGTTCCCTGAAATGTGCTCATCTCCAGTGCTGATAAAACAAAGAGTTGAATGGCATACTAAGCTACATTTAGAGTAGGTGAAGGTGAGCAGTCTTTGAAAATGGAAAAGAACAGGACAACAGTATGTTCTAATTTGGTAACTTAAGTTTATTTACCTGAGAAACCCCAGAAGTCCCAAGCGATACTGGATCAGAACCACAACCACGTCCTGGTAAGCAGCCAGGGCAGATCCATCATATGTTGAAGCTGATCCTACTGTGAGGCCTCCACCATGGATCCAGACCATGACCTGGAAAAAAATAATCAAAGATATTTTGGATTCTTCATTCTTATTTTTCCTTCAAATCAATTTTTGTGCCTGCTAAGCACACTGCATGAGTCTCAATTAATAAGTATTAAATTAATGTTTAAGATAAACAAAAAATATTTGGGTATAAAGGCAAACCCATTGCAACTGGCTCTAAAAGGGGGTGTTTTTTTGTCATATGAAAATCCTTAAAAGGAAACCAACTGTCACTGAAAATTTCTTCAGCAATGACCAGCAAGGCTCAAAACCTACAGCAAAAGGTTCTTACTGGGAGCTGGGCATCATCAGCTCTGTTAGCAGGAGTGTAAATGTTGAGGTAAAGGCAGTCTTCAGAGATGTCTGGGATATCAGCCAACAAGAAACCAAGTTTATCAAGCAGTGCCAAAGCAAATCGTTCAGGTTGTATGCACCTGAAAAATAAAAACATTTAATAAATGCTGGATGTTTTTCAAACTGTGTTTTACAACAACTGAAGCACATGTTTCTTACATTGGTGGCTGTTTAGTGGCATATCTTACTCCTTCCCATCTTTCTGCAGGCTGAGGTGGAGCCAGTCTCAAGGAAGGGCCGAGGGGTGGTTTAGCAAATGGGACACCCAGGTAGGCATGGACGCCAGTCTCCTTCCCTTTCACACTCACATACTCACCTTTCAGGCTCCCGAGCTTTGTGTGGACTAC
>NW_024589230.1:0-1134 GCF_018398535.1 Haplochromis burtoni
GAGTCCCAGATTTAAACCTAGTGTGAGTATCCCCCAAAGAGGGACAAAAGGACCCCCTGATGATCCTCTAATCGCCTGAGCCAAGGTGTGATATTAAAAAGGGTATTAGGTTTAGCTACTAATGCTTATTCATCTTGTTACGAAATCAGTTTTACCCCGGTTCTTTTTTATTTATGCTAATTCACATCAAATTAGCATTAGCTGCTCATATTGTTTTAAGGAAAGAGAAAACGGAATTAGCATTAGCTGCTAATAATTATTCACCCCTAATTAGAATAAGCCGCTAAAAGCAGCCTACTTAGCATTACCTCCTCACTTCGTTGTTACCCAACGAAACAGAGTATTAGTATTAGCTACTTTCATTTTTAATAAGTAATGGAAAACAGTATTAGCATTAGCGCATAATGCTAATTCACGTCAAAGTAGCATTAGTTAATAACGGCAGCCTAACTGCATTAACTGCTCACTAATATAATGCTAATTCACATCATTAGCTGCTCAAGTTGTTATAAGGAAAGAGAAAACGGTATTAGCATTAGATGCTAATAATTATTCACCCCTAATTAGAGTTAGCCCCTAATGGCACCCTACTTAGCATTAACTCCTGACATCGTTATAATGCAGGGTAAAAGAGTTACCATTATCGGACAATGCTAATTCACATCAAATTAGCATTAGTTAATAACGGTAGACTTCATATCATTAGCTGCTGTCATTCTTACATTCTCACTAATATAATGCTAATTCACGTCAAATTAGCATTTGCTGCTAGCATCAGCATACCTAGCACTAGCTGCTCACTTTGTTAAAAGGAAAGGGAAAACGATATCAGCATTAGTTCATAATAATTATTCACCCCTAATTAGAATTAGCTGCTAATGGCAGCATACTTTGCATTAACTCCTCACATCGTTATAATGCAAATGTGTGTTAGCATTATCGGATAATGCTAACGCATATTAAATTAGCATTAGCTAATAACAGCAGTCTACTTAGCAGTTAGCCATTCACATTGTTAAAAAGTAAGGGAAAACAGTGTTAGCATTAGCGCATAGTGCTAATTCACATAGAATAGAATTAGAATAGAATTCAACTTTATTGTCATTGCACATGCACAGGTACAGGGCAACGAAA
>NW_024589231.1:0-1134 GCF_018398535.1 Haplochromis burtoni
TCCTCAAACATACAACTTGCCTAATAATTCTGCACTCCCTGTATAAGGCTGGAGCTAAGATAGAAAAAAAACACTGAACTGCACAGACTCCATGAGATCCAACATGACAGTGTTTTTTCCATTGTTGCTGCTAATCTGCACTCTCTCTACAGTTCGACTTGAAATAAACTCTGACAGCAAAATTATTCCACTTTTAAATCGGGGAATGGAAACAGCACAAACCTCTGACCCTGAAGAAACATGTAAACCTGACATCAATTCTGTTCTGAGAGAGATGAGTGCCTTGTTGGCTGAACTGAAAGCAGAGATTAGACACTTACAGAAAGAGAATGAAGGTACAGTAGTATGTAATGGCACAAGAAACCACTGCTTTAATTCACTGAATTATGTCTTACTTTTAATTTTTTTTTCTGTTTTTTAGCACAGGCAGCTAAGGTCAGAGAACTGGAGTTACAAAAGACGGAGTTGGAGAAGCTGAAAGAACAGCACGAAGGTTAGTTTTGGGTGAATAGTTTCTTTTTATTGGGGTTTCTCTGTGTCTGGTTGCTGTGTTAGATTTTACTCCCTATAAGCAACAAATTGGGACATTGTCAGAAGACTCGTGTTTCAAAGGAAACATTTACTGTACCTGAAAATTCAAAAAATTAAGGAAAACTGGGTAGGAAAAGAGAATCTCATTGAACTAAGTTACTCTAAACATAACATAGCGGGAACACTAAAACATAGATGCTTACCTTATTATATATCAGTGAGAAGCATACTCAATTTGCAGTTTAACTAGTAGCAATACACCAGCTTTCTGGAACTTTTTCAGGTGATCCAGGGATGATTTGCTCAGCCTATAGAATAAATAATTGTAATAATCAAGATGTGATGCATGTTTGGTTACTTGGATTTTGTATTGAGAAACAGGATATATGTCCTGTGAGGGACAGCTTCCCCAATAAATATTTAAGTTTTAGTATAAATAAGAGTCCTATCACATTCTCAGCAAATACTGGAGGAGTGAGGTCACTTACAAGCACACACAACAAATTTTGCAGTGCATTCCTGAAGTAGCTTGTAAATAACAGTATTCGCAGTAACGATCAACTGGCTATTGGCTCTGACAGAAAATGGGCCAATATATATATA
>NW_024589232.1:0-1134 GCF_018398535.1 Haplochromis burtoni
CATGAACTCCCTGACTATCTCACCGCTCACCAATGGGCTCTTATGGAGACGACTGTTGCCATCCTCGCCCCTTTGAGGAACTAACTAAAAAAGTGAGCAGCTACGACGCACTAGCCTCTGATGTCATCCCAGCTGTGACTGTGCTAGTGTGACTTCTAAACAGAAAAACAGACGAACAAATTTAAAATTTTGTTTTTTTATAATTATTTATTCTGTAATATGTTGCAAACAACATGCTTTTCATTTTAAATAAATGTTCTTAATTCCAAACTAGTCCCTTGTTTGTTTGTTTGTTTGTTTGTTTTTTGTTAAATTACAGGACTAAAGCTGTTACCTGTAAATTTAAATCATGTTTTTATTAAGTACTCGGTATCGACGAGTACTGAAATGCAAGTACTCGTACTCGTTTTCAAAAAAGTGGTATCGGTGCATCCCTAGACCACACCTTTATTTTCCTCCTGTATCAAACAACTGAAACCAGCTGATTTTTGTGTGAGTACAAGTGATTGTGGCTCAAGAGTTGGGAGTTCGCCTTGTAATCTGAAGGTTGCCGGTTCGAGCCCCAGCTTGGACAGTCTCGGTCGTTGTGTCCTTGGGCAAGACACTTCACCTTTAAATAATGTATAATATGTACTTTTCCATTATGCTCTCTTCCACAGTTAGGGTTTGAGATCAACTGTGGAACTGACAACAAATGCGTTGATAACCTGAAAGTGGATTTCAACTTCACCAGGTGAGGCACTGTTACAAAACTTAAGCTTTGCGTGTGAATCTTGTTTTCTTCAAATGTGTTGTTATTTGCAAGCTGAATTTAATGTCACTTAACTTGTCTTTACATGACCATCATTAATATTTTTGAAAGTGATGACACTCAGTTGTTTTGTTTGTGCTAACAAGCAAATATTAGAATGTTAACTCAATAAAAAGGATGAATGTTTTTTTTTCTCACATTTAGCGCCAATATCTTAGCAAAGCCATATTTACCTTACTGTTTGAACTAAAAAAATAACATGACTTATCAAAGCTCAAAGTACATCATATTTGATATACTCTGACATTGGTATGCCTGTAGTCTTGTCTTGTTTTGCCTTGTTCTCATCCTCCTTAATACTCCACAGATCCTCAGTGGTTAAA
>NW_024589233.1:0-1133 GCF_018398535.1 Haplochromis burtoni
CGCTTTAATTGGAATGTTTCCGTTTTTATTTCTTTTTCCCTCTCTCTCTCTTGTCGCTCACCTTGCTCTTTGGTTTCTTTGCTTCTCTTTTCTATTACTATGTCGATCACCTGTTTCCCTATCCATCCACAAACGACACTGTCTATTTCTACACACTCACTCTGCACGATCACACACACACATGCGTTTAAAGGCAACACATTTACAACAGCCACACAGCACACACAGATATAGGACACACGCATACATTTGCTCATTTTAGTTAATATGCACACACATCTCCTTTTCACTCAATGTCATTGGATCTAAAAATTGATGACAATAAACAATTTCACACAGCCATTCTCTGCAATCTTACACACCACACACTTACTCAGTTCTTACCATACAGTTACGCATTGAGTTTTGTCCCTGGCCACCTGGTGGAAGGCCTGCTGCTTTACTGGATCCAGCTTCCCTTTACATTCTCTGCAGTGGCCTTCTTCCCTTACCGACAGAAAAGTGCTAAAATACCGTCACTTCATGCACTGTAGTACACAGAAATCATTCCCGACAGTGTACCCAAACCGCCGTTCCTGTGGTGCACTTGGACTGACCACAGGCCCAGGCGGCTTCTCCCCAACAGGTGCAGTCAACTACTTCACCACCATTAGTAGCTCAGGTCCCCGCGTCTCCAGTAGCTCAGCTCCCACTCTCACCCGTGTGTCCAGTAGCTCAGCTCCCACTCTCACCCGTATCTCCAGTAGCTCAGCTCGCACCTGAACCATTGGCTCAGTTCCCCGTGGCAGTGCAGTTCTCTAGCCAGCTTAACATTGAGCCAGGGGTCCTAATTCTCTCTGGCTCTACATCAGCTCCTGCTGGAAGCTCGGATGAGCTCATCCAGGACTCCGCGGCTCCCGCGCCGCCATCTATGTCGTCCGCTGGGGGTTCCAGTGAGCCCAGCCAGCACATCCTCGTCTCCGCTGGAGGGTCCGAGGGGCTGCCAGCTGCAGCCTCCATGTCTCCACCCACGCCGTCGCCACATCATCGGCCTCAGTGTCGTCTTGTCCAGCCTCCGCTTCATCAGCTTCAGCCTCGTCTGGTCCGGCCTCCCCCGAGTCTTCATCCCCGTCTGGTCCAGCCTCCTCCGGGTC
>NW_024589234.1:0-1133 GCF_018398535.1 Haplochromis burtoni
GGAACACTGCCAACTTTTCAACTGCTCTGAACCTGAATGGAAGGTTGATTCACCAGTAGCTGGGAAGGTGAACTGCTCTGGTAAGACAGACCTGCTCGTCTGACTCCAAGTATCTGACACGCTGCAGGACATTATACAGCAAACGAACTGGAAGCAGGCCAGTTACCTATGTGTATGAAGGGCAATGGATTAGTCCAAGTTGGAGATTTACCATGGAATTTGTGCAACGTCACCTATTCTTTTTGTCCTCTGCAAGAAGGATGTAAACAGAGAAGCCTTTTGTTTATATTTACATCATGAACACTTCTCTAAGCTGGTTGAGGTTTTGAGCCAAGAAGATCAAAACACCTTGATCCAATTTCCTTTGCAAAAGCTTTTTCTGCGGTGACAACAGGACAGGAGAAGAGTTGTAAATGCAGATAATTCACCGGTTGACTCTAACCCCCACAGGATGCCTACAGTGAGAAGATTTGGGGGTTTGATAGTAGTCATAAAAAGGAGTGTTGACCAGGCTACAGCTTTGAAGTTAGCTGAGAGCCACATGGACAAACAATAAAGTCAACTGATGTGTTTGAATGCCTATGTCTGTATGCAGTTGGATTGTAGTGACATATGATTTTTGAGAATGTTGATTATTCTTGTTTGACTGTTGACATTCAGTTGTTTACTTGCAAGTTGAAGTTTACTGTGTATGAGATCAATGAGAAGCAGGTTAACTGTTTACATGAATTAAGTGTGAACTTTTGCTGCAATAGGAGGTGAATGACATGAGGAGCTGTGTATGAATGAAATCTACACTGACACTGTCAAAACAAGGGTGCATAAGTTGAAATTTAAGTACAGAATGACAAAAAGGGGGGAATGTTAAGTCTAATTGATGAATGTTTGTCATTATGCTTCTTAAATTTGTGAAGTCTGAGTTCAATCTATAGGAACAAGACATTCCTTTGACCACCTCTCCAGCCACTCTGTGCTGGGAGAGGCTTTTATTGCAGATACATTCTATCTGGTAGATCTTTCTTGTGATGTTGTTTCCTGCTTTTATGTCACACACATAACACACACACACACACATTCTTACCTGCACACACACACACACACACACACACACACACACACACACACACACACAC
>NW_024589235.1:0-1132 GCF_018398535.1 Haplochromis burtoni
AGAAAGCAGCAGGGAAATGTATGGAAGCAACTGATTCATGTCCAAAATCATTTGCAGTTTGTTCAGAGAGAGGAGAAATTGCTACTATGATGTGCACAAATGACTGAGTGTTGTGGAGGTTGAACTAATAGTTATGAGAATTTCAATTCTGATCTGAGAAACGCACCAAAGCGACTGAGAAAAATTGTAAGAACCAGGATTGGTGAGTCCTGATGTTGCGGCTTCATGAGTTTGTCAGTTAATCAAGCTGATTATTAACAGGTGTCACAGGCAGAAACCAGGTTGACAGAATGTTTTCTGCTGCAGGTTGCCTGGGGACTCACGTGGGCTTCCTAACCTTTGAAAGCACCATCCACTTTTACAATCTCCAGGAGGGGCTAACCCAGGCACAGATGCTCATGGTGTCACACATCGATGGTAAATCTGTTAAATTAATCAAGTCTTTTTAAAAATTAAACATAATGTTACAAAAAAGTTGACAATCTTAAATTATTTAGTTTCATTTAAAGACAAGTCATTTGATTAGGTACAGATGTGCATAAATAAAGCATTTCTATGGAATCATAGGAATCATAATCAAATGGAGAAAATCTCTTTTCAAAATTTTTTTTTTAGTTTTAATCTTTTAATTGTAGGCACATTGCATCAAGCAAAAATGAAATTATATGCCACAGTCTTTGACTTGAAGAAATCTATTTTCTGCACTTTTCCAGCATATAAAATAAAATGACCCACTCACTGCAACTTCATGCTCCTTATGTGAGTATAGGTCCTCTTCTACCTTTTTTTTTTTTTTTTTGCCCATGGTGTGCCACAAGGTTCTGTTTTGGGGCCTTTATTGTTTCTATTCTATATACTCCCTCTTCAGCTCTTATTGAGCACTTTTAACGACATTTCTTATCACTGATATTAAGATGATATTCAGTTATATATCTCCTTTTTAAGCCCTAAGATGTTTCCAAGGTTTTGCATAGCTGGATTTTTAGAGGATGTTTGGAGGTTGGATTGCTGATAACTTTCTTCAACTTAATGAGGTAAAAACTGAAGTCCTTGTTTGCGCTCCTAAAGATTTTGTACCTAGGGGCTGTATCCCAATTCAGGGTCTGCAGCCTTAAAGGCCGCATTTTAAGGC
>NW_024589236.1:0-1132 GCF_018398535.1 Haplochromis burtoni
CAAACACGGAAAGTATAACTGTAGACTTAGACTACTGCTGTGAACCTTTGTAGAGCCTACAGTGTAACGCACGTAGTGGCCAATGCCATCGCCAGTGGTCCTTGCATACTGGCTGCTGATGAGGATGATTGGGTTGACAAGACTCCAACCTCGGCCGAAGCACCAGAACAAAAGCAAACCAGTGCGGGACTTTCTGAATTGTTTGAAAGCACTTCATAAATAAACTTTATTACTTGCAGTACTGTGCAGTATTTCATTGGTTCAAATGGTGGCCTTTACTGCTAGAGGAGCCAAAACTTTATCAGAAACCTTCATGCAATTTGTGATATGCTAATTATTGTTTATTTTCTGTTGGATGTTGTTCAGATTGGATCTATGTATCTACTTTAAAAAAACATGCACAATATATTCTGTAAGTCCAAGCTTTGTAGTTATAAAAGTAAATACCCAGGTACAGTTCAAATATGGGCTTATAATGAATTATAACACAGATTATGAGAATGATCCTGTTTTTAAAAGCTTACTGTTACCCACTCAAATCTGTCCTTTAAATGTGAAGGTGGTACCAGGATATGCCAATACCTTTATGCAAAGTTGTGAGGGTTTGAACTCGTGTTTCAGTTTAAATGGTTTGTTTTGAAATGTGCTTTTGTTACGCTAAAAGCAAATCAGTGGATTGATTTTTGTTTTGTAATTTAACATAAGGAAATGGATACCTTGGCTTCCTTAATTTATAATTATTAATATTTGTTCCATAAATACCAGCACCACAAAAAGTCTGTATGAAGTATATTATCTTTATTAACATGTTTCCAAATCCTGGTCGGTGCGCCTAAATATGTGACGTCACTTTTTTGTAAGTAAAAAGTACTTGAAATAAAAGAGTATAGTGTTTTGAGATTAATCTTTTACTGTGTTGCACAGTATAAAGCTGATTGAGAGTAAAGTATATTTTAAAACACTGTAAATCTCTTTTCTATCTGTTTTAATAGACTCAGTTTACTTCAATATCATCTCTTTAAAGCACAAAACTGATGATAATTCAAAAGTGTTACATTGACTTTCTCAGCGTCTTCACTTGTCTGTGGTCCAAAGTAAGTCCTACTTAGTTAAACTGAATTTTGATGCTTAA
>NW_024589237.1:0-1132 GCF_018398535.1 Haplochromis burtoni
CCGAATCTTGGAGAAACTGCTGAACATTTCTGTCTCTGGTCACCTGCAACACAAAAACGAATTAAACAAAAGCAGGTTACACCATCCTCAAAGAAACAAATAACTCTCATTAACAGCAGCGCTGCAAATTCTGCTGAATTTTTCACAAATGCTAGAAAAGCATGAACAAAAATACAATGTTCTGACTTCTACCGACTTTGGATGAACACCTGAAAGTCAAATGTACTCAAAATGTGCAGGGAATAACTCTGAACTGGCAAGAGAGTACAGGCTAAGGGGAACATTCGAGATTTATTCAGCTTCTCCCGGTCTAGTTTACTATCTGCAGTGACAGATTTGATTTGGCTACAAACAACATCTACACAAAGTCCACACATGAAACTGTTTATGCCATTTCTATACATCTACATGTAAATGATGCTTCTCACCTCATGTGTGCTGGATGCTGAACTTATTTGTACAAGCAGCTGGATGTTCAAAGAGTATTGTTTCTAAATGTGGTTATCACGGTTTCCTCATAGTGAGGAGGGTCTTACTATGAATCTGTCACGATGCATCATTTATTCAGGCTAATCAGATTACAGTTTATTTGACTTCTTATTCATTCTCATTATTCACTTACAAAAATAAAACTATAAATCCTCACACAAGGTATCAACTCTATTTTAAGAAGACATGTTTAACATGACGATCCAACACTGTCACAGTTTACAACATAGACAAATGTGCAATGGGACTAATCACAGAGTGAACCAATCATTTGCAGTCTGAGGCCCTGTGATGACCAATGACCACAGGTGTCGATATATAAAATATACAAAGCATGCCAAAGCATCTCATCTCTCTTTTTTGTAGTTCATATATACAACACCAACCTTTGCAACACTGTCGCACACTCCGCTGTACTGTTTGTGTGTATGAAGACAGCAGTCCATCTCAGCCCCACACAGCAGGGTGAAATGGCATCTCAAATCCTCATAAATATCACCATCCATTTGCTGAGGAGGTCAGACACTAAAGGTCAGTTTTCAAACATTTCTGCTGAAGACTAATCGCTTATGTTATGTGTGTTTCCTGTAACTCTGTGTTCTCATTAAATACAGTACAGGCAGCAGGCTAAACGCTACATGGC
>NW_024589238.1:0-1132 GCF_018398535.1 Haplochromis burtoni
AACAATGAACATTTTCAGGTGAAGCTGAGCTTTGAGAATCTGGCAGCAGATGAATAATGTGCAGTGATGGCTCACACGTGTCTGCTAACATGTGAGAAGGCAAACACACACACACATAAGTGAACTGTGTTTATTTCATCCACATCACAGTAACATTGTTTCCAGAGGAGCCCTCTGCTACGAAGAAGGTGGGGGGGCCAACTTCACTCACATACATGAAGCCAATGACAAGCCTGCATCATTCCCTAATGACCACCAGGGGGCAGGAGAGCCCGGACCAACGTGCCAGAATGTTTTCTTCGGTGGGCGTGTCTAAGATATTATTGTGACCACACTGCCAGCATAAGAGGAACTGGTATAACAGCAGTTTCATCACACAACATATGGTTGCAGAGGTAACCATGGTTCTATGAATGAGTTTATTACAGCTTGAGACACGTTTAAGGACCAGGCAGGACAAATATTTCACGATATACAGCAGGTCCCAGAATATTCCTCAGTCTGATGAAGGCAGAGAGGTGGTTGGTATGATGGAGAGAAGGAAGACACATGGATGTGGGCACGCTGAACTCCAGCTGAGCCACCCGTCTGTCATCATTGCTGCACTGCTGGTAGTGCCTTGCTTGCATTAGCTTGCACCTCCTTCCCTCTGATTCATTCCTAGAGAGTCGTCTGATTGTTTTGGTAGGAAACCAACATGGGCAGTGTTTCAGCATCAAACCTGAGAGTCAAGTTTAACAGACATCTGGCTTTTATGTGGAGCGTCAGACAAACTGAGACTGATGAGGAAGTCTGGCTAAAGAACGCTGGAATCTCCCACCTCGACTGATTCATGGATAAATAATCTATCTGTGGATCCTGGCAGATGTTTGAATGTGAACTGAGAGAAATACTTTTGACTTTGGTTTTGTGGTGATCTCATTAACCTTTTATCACCTAAGTAGCATACAGGCGACCTGGAATTATTTTGTCATTTTCACTGTAAAATTCTGAGTCCCATCCTTCAGGAATCATCTGAATTTCCTCTCTAGCTCAGAATAGTTGAGGAGTGATGAGAGGCGCGAGTGGTAACATCTAGGAGGAGCTTCTGTCTGTGTTCACACAGCAGAACCAAGCACAAATGGAGCTGGAG
>NW_024589239.1:0-1132 GCF_018398535.1 Haplochromis burtoni
TTGCATTGTTAAGGCCCACTTGCCCATGATGTGGGCGATCGTGGCTCAAGAGTTGGGAGTTCGTCTTGTAATCGGAAGGTTGCCGGTTCGAGCCCCCGGCTCCGACAGTCTCGGTCGTTGTGTCCTTGGGCAAGACACTTCACCCGTTGCCTTCTGGTGGTGGTCAGAGGGCCCGGTGGCGCCAGTGTCCGGCAGCCTCGCCTCTGTCAGTGCGCCCCAGGGTGGTTGTGGCTACAATGTAGCTGCCATCACCAGTGTGTGAATGTGTGTGTGAATGGGTGGATGATTGTGTATAGTGTAAAGCGCTTTGGGGTCCTTAGGACCAAGTAAAAGCGCTATACAAATACAGACCATTTACCATAATAGAAATGGGAAAAACAACCTTTATAAAGAAAAAGACACAGCACCTCTGTGAAATCATTTTATTTTATTTTTTGCAAAAATCTGTTACAATCACAAGACAAAACTTGTCAGATTGGACAAAATGCAACACAGTTACAATAACCTTATTCTCAATTTTATAACCTATGAAGCTGGTCCTAGATGAACAACCTTTTTGTATATCAACCCTTGCTATTAAGGCGGTCTGCTGGCTGGCTCCACAGCTCTACAGTGCACAATAACTTTAGAGTGGATATAGAGAACCACATCAGCCAGAGTCAAGTAATCCTTTGGGTTTAGACCACAGACTGTATAATATGGTTATGACATTGTACGTGTCTGCGTGAAGCTGGACAATGAAATCCAGCTATATTAGATTAGCAGTTGATATTCACTCTTGGAGAGTACTGATGTACAAAGACGCAACAACGCTATAGGAAGGTGTTTATGTCTACAGCCTACACAGACGGAGAGGCCCAGGAATACCTGACTCATTATTATTATTTGTGGATTAATAGTTATACTAACATCCATCCATTCACTTCCGCTTATCCTTTTCAGGGTCGCGGGGGGCGCTGGAGCCTATCCCAGCTGTCATAAGGTGAGAGGCGGGGCACACCCTGGACAGGTTGCCAGTCTGTCGCAGGGCCAACACACAGGGACAGGCAACCATTCGCACTCACATTCACACCTAGTGGATTATCCAATTAACCTATCCCCACGCAGGGAACCCACGCAAACACGGGGAGAA
>NW_024589240.1:0-1131 GCF_018398535.1 Haplochromis burtoni
AGAATGCTAATGAAAGGAGATTTAGTTGACTTCTAATATGACATGGTTGACGGTGCTAGTCTGCTTCAGAAACTGGGTGAAAATGCCTTGTTGATGCCAGAGGTCAGATAATGGCCTGACTGCTTTGAGTGAAGGCAACAGTAATTCACATAACCACTCTTTGAATGTACAGCGTTGAACCTTGAAAGAGTTGGGCTGTAGTGGCAGAAGGTCAGGATGGGTCATTCCTGTAAGCGAAGAACAGGAAACAGGAGGCTACAATTCACATGGCTCACCAAAGATGGGGCCTATCCAGATGTGCAAGCTGAGTAGCTTCTATATACAGTTTTGTGGAGACTGGTAACACTGAGCATCTTTACTTCTAAAAAAGCCCTGTCTCTCTCAGACCCCCTTTTTTCACCTAATCGTCTTACTGACCTCTTGTCAAGTAACCTAAGGAGCTGCCAAATGTTCCTCCAGGTGTTTTGCTTTTCCAGACTTTTGTTGCCCATGTCCCAACTTTTTTTTTTTTTTTGTGCTGCCATCAAATTCAAAATGAGCTAATGTGTTTCTAATGCATTTGATACATTTTTTATGTTCTATTGTGAATAAACTATGGCTGCATGAGCTTTGCAAATCACTGCAGTCTGTTTTAATCTGCGTTTTACACAGCATCCCAAAATCTTCTGAAATGGGTTTGAAAAATCTGTTGTCTTTTCTTTCAAATGTGAGAAACATGTAATCATGCTACATGTTTGTGTGATGCTGTGTGCTCAACAAGGACAACTTGTTTTTAAGCAACAATGTCAGGATTTAATTGGATTTTTTTTCATTATCATCTTATTTGTCATCTTTTCCTCTCTTTCTTTCTTGCTCTTTAGGGAATAATGTGAATTCAATTACGTTGGGCTCAATTTCTTTCCACAGCAGACTGCAGCTGAAGTGTATGGAGGAAGGGGACAGGCTGGCTAACCGCTGGGTGATGTGTGGTTTATGGATGACTTCTTCTGGGGCTCTCAGGGAGTCTCTGTCTAAGTGTAGCTCCTCAAGGGTCAAATTAACACCCCAATCCACTAATCATTTTGAAGAGAAATTAACACAGCGCTTGTTTCTTGTTCTTTTCTTTTTTTTTCTTTCTTTCTTTCTTCCTTC
>NW_024589241.1:0-1131 GCF_018398535.1 Haplochromis burtoni
ACGTTAGAGAGGCCCCTTCACTGTCCACTTTTAAATCGTGTCTTAAAACCCACTTTTATTCTTTGTCTTTTAACCTCCGTGAGACTTAGTTTCTCTTGTAATGAAATTAATTATTTAATTAATTATTTTTTGCATCAAAAGCAGGGCAGAACTGGTAATATGACATTATGGGATTTTTCCCTGTGGGCTGGTGCAATTTTGGGCTGATGGGCCAGGAGGAAGGGATGCTGCGCACCAGACAGACAAGCATTGACAGCACCCCATTTGTTCAATCAAATCTCTTAATGTGACCAGCTCTCCACTTCATATATCTATATATATATGTATATACATGTCTAGATAGGTAGGTAGATAATGATTTTTTTTGTTGATTGATTAACATTAACATTCCTATTCTTACCCTAAAAAAGCTATTAAATAAACCCCTAGTCCACACTCAACCACGCACACACACACGCATGGAAATAAAACTCAGTTCTAAGAACTGCATTAGAGACAAAATGGGCCACATCCTCGAATAATTATAAGATGATTCTCTAATTCTACTAAAATTTTGACTACTAAATGAGAAGGTTCATACAACTAAGTCATAATTATCACAATGATAAGTGTAACTTATCATTGTGATAAATTACCCTTACACTTTGAGTTACACTGTGAAGTTTCATAACCTTTCTTGACACATGGGTGTTTTCACAGTTTTTTTTTTGTTTGTTTGTTTTTTTTAATTTTGCAGTTTACTTAAACCAACAATTCAACCCCACCCACCCCCACACACATTTTTTTTCCAATGATGAGATATGTTAAAGTCTTAAAAGAGCTTCTGTTCACTTGAAAACTTGATTTCAGTAGTTTTAGTAGTTTTGTTATTGTCATTTTTATTATTATTAATACAGTTTTCTTTTAGTGTAAGAATAAAAATGTACCATTTTAACGACTGCTTATCTTTGGCAGTTTACTAAGTATGTATATTATCAGATTCACCACAGTATTCAGGTCCACAATTGCGCAGTTTCATTGGCAGAAGGTTCCAAAGAATTTAAATGTGTCCTTCTTACTCATGTCCCATCAGAACCTAGAGATTGCCAGTAACTGTTCCACCATAAAAGTGTGAAATCTCCAGCTAACACT
>NW_024589242.1:0-1131 GCF_018398535.1 Haplochromis burtoni
TTTAAAAATATTCCCAAAAAAGATATCAGCTGAACCTCCAGGTTTCAAGGAGGCAGGTTGTATCTGTCTGTCCTCATGATGATCATCATCTCTGTTCTCACCCTCTAAGATGTGGAGCTCTGTGTAGATCTGATTCAGACGAGTGGGGTTCTCTGCTCGGGCACCCCCCTCAAACAAGCACTGAAACTTTTTCCTCAGGTTACACTTTAATTTATGTTGGCAAATGGCAGCAGAAGTTTCTGAGGAAACATCAGGTGATATAGGTCCATTTACAGTGAATCAAATATGCTAAGTGCAATATGGTTTTTAAGAAACCTTTAAGAAACCTAATCCATTATTGAGATCTTCACATTATTCATTACTGAGGTTAACAGAGTTATTGTTTCACAATAATTTTACATTATAATAACAATTTTACCTCTTTGGCAGTTTGACAGTTTCCACAGATGTAAAAAATGAAGAAAATATAGAAAAGCATCTCACTCCTCTGCAGAGAATCAGCCAGCTGATCCTGCTTCTTTCTTCTCAGGAAGCTCAGCGTGAGTCTCAGAAATGTGTCACCATCACTGATCTCATCTTTTTTATCAGCCGTTGATTCATAATCTTCTCTTATAATCTTCTTTTTTTTGTGTGCCTTCTGGACATTTTTGACTCAGAAATTTCTTGAATTTTTGTAGCTCATTTTTCATAAAAGTAACAATTTCCTCCTCAAGCATCTACAAAATGCAAAGTAACATTTTTCATTTTAAAGAGTGTTTTTTAGAGGCAATCACAAAGTTGCAGTATACAGTGTATTTCTTGGGAACATCTCATGATCATGATGTGACCAACACCATTACAGGTTACTCAAAATACACACCCACTTCCTCTATACTTTCTAACTCATGACACGTGCAATGAGCATTTTCTATTTAATTTTATGCCAAGTTAACCCAATATCATGGTAAAACATGTAATAGACACGCTGGTCAACTCGAGCGAGGTGTGAATGAACCACAAAATTAGTTCGGGATACCTGGCTGCTGTCTGAATGTTGCATAATCCCACCAAATCCCAATTCTTCCATGAGCATAAGATCAATAATCAAAGTTGTCTTGATGCATGCTCAATCATCCAGGAAAGTAAATCTCC
>NW_024589243.1:0-1131 GCF_018398535.1 Haplochromis burtoni
GCAGGCACTTTTTGCTTTGAGTCGGCTTTCCGTTTGAGTTTCAATTTCAAACAGTTAGCAATGAGGTGTCCAGGTTTGTGGCAGAAGAAACAAAGCTTTGTTTTGGGTCTCGAAACCACAACTTTTTCAGCCTTGTTAGCTGGCTCCCTCCTAGCTCTCCAAGATGTGTTACCATGAGAAGGGATGTCACATTCCACTGTGTTTGTTTTATGAGTTAGTGTAAACCCATCCGCCAGTATGGCAGCCTGCTGTAGAGTGGAAACCCTTTGCTCACTTAAATAACAAGAAATAGACTCAGGAACCGAGTTTTTAAAATCTTCCACCAGCATAAGCTCACGTATGGACCCTACGTCGTTAACCTGGCTTGCAGAACACCACCTATCAAAGAGCTTTGCCTTCTCCCTAGCAAAGTCAAGGTAGGACTGACCCTGTGCCAACTCCAAACCTCGAAAATGCTGCCTGTAGGCCTCAGGTACCAGTTCATAGGCTTGGAGGACGGCACTTTTGATCTTTCCATAAACCAGGCCGTCTTGCCTAGACAGACCAGAACATGCTGCTTGAGCCTTACCTGTCAACCGACACAGCAACATCACCCCCCACACATCTTGAGGCCACTGCAGTGCAGTTGCCAGGCGTTCGAACACACTGAAAAAGCTGTGAACACTGGATTCACAGAAGTCTGGAACCAGGTGAATGTTATTGCTCACAAACAAGCCTCTAGACACCTGTACACTAGCAGCTGTGTCAACCATTTTGGGGATGGTGAACAGTTAGAAAAACACAACCTAATTAAGACAGTTAACAGACCACTACACCACTTACTTTAGCTGACCAACTTACCTCTCGCCACACACCTTAACAAAACAACTTACCCAGTTCCAAAACCTTGCCCTGCCTATCTTCCGGAGCGTGCTGGGCTCGAGGCAACTTTAAAGGCAGAACTTCAGCGACCGGAGCCCTGAATTGCCTACCCCCAACAGAGAATTAATCCCCACCCAGGATTACTCCAAAAATAACAAAGGCAAAATAACAAAAGAGTGCCCGAAGGAGGAACTCAGAAAGCTCAGCTGGACACTCACCTACCTTAACTGGGAAGTTATGAATCTCTAAAAGGTGACAAAGCGAGATAAT
>NW_024589244.1:0-1130 GCF_018398535.1 Haplochromis burtoni
GACAAGTTAACAACAAAATAAAATAACCATAATTTTTTTTCTGGGTTACTTTTTGAAGAGAAGAATCAGGTTTGCTGAGGCACAGAATAATTTATTTAGGATCCTTTATAGGATTTATCTCTTTTTATTAAAAGAACGGTCAAAAGTGAATGAGTTCTATGATTGCATTTAACTGAAATAAGTCTTTTTATACAAATTCAACATATTTGCAATCATGTTATGATATATAATAGAACAATACCAGAGTAAACAACCATACTATCAACTGTTAAGGCTATAATAGCATGGCAGCATATCACAACGGCTAAATTGTTTTTCATGTTTAAGAGCTTAGTTCACCTTCACTCATATTAAAACCCACGCCAACAGTTTAATGTTAAGAGTTTTGCATGCATTTCTTAGTTAAGATATCAACAAAGTTACAAGGAATTCGTCTTAGGAGTCACTGTTGTCCCTTGCCAAATTCAATGCCAACCCATCTCAATCCTGTCACGACATGTCACCTACAGTAAAACACCCGGTGCCAACTTCAAGGTGTGGCTAGAAAGGAAAATGAATATGAGTCACCTTCTGGTAACCACAAATGGCAATAACAACTGTTGACAGTACAGCTAATGTGACAAATTCTCCTAAACTTGTCAAGCTGTCTGTTGTGTCGCCTGATAACACTGAAGTTAGCTTCTAAATTGGCAGAAGATGAATGTTTAGCACACAGATTTGATAAGTAGGACACTTTCGTGTTTGCCAAACATATCTGTACAAACAAATGAGGTCAATTTTACCATTTTTATGTCGACCGAATCAGACGAGGCCTTTCGTTCAAGATATTTTGTGTAAACGACAAAGCGACAGCAGAAGTAGCGGTTAAACACGCTCTGTTTAAAAGAAAATAAAGAGTTAAGCTATGCTTCAATTGATCACAGGGCATATTTACATTTTGTTGGCAGGTAGCAGTGAAATTTAATCGTCATGTTTCAGTGGATGAACCTTCCTGTTTTCCTCTTGCAACATAGGTTGAAGACTGAGCCTCAAAGACCATCAGCAGTATATAGGATAAACATTATTTAATATGACTTTCCAAAGTAAGTATTTGGAATACATGTGGAAATTCTGAATGCTGGCTGAGGACA
>NW_024589245.1:0-1130 GCF_018398535.1 Haplochromis burtoni
GGCACCAGCTTCTCCATGCACATCTGTGAAAAGTCTAGGGTGACTTTCTGACAATTACACTTTTGTAAAATCTTAGCACAACATTGGTAAACAACAGTTAACAGAATTCTTTTAACCTTCAAGGGCCGGTATCCTGAAACTTTTACAGCAGTGTTCCTGCTGCAACACACCTGAATAAAATTTGTAGGTCATTAGCAGGACTTGACTGTATGCCAAGGTGGCAACCCCCAACCCTACTCAAGTATATTTTAATAAAAGTGTAAGTTTAAAAAAATAATAATTCTAAAACTACTTTTATTGCACAGTGTTCATTCACTCTGAAGCTGCTGTAACACAAATCAGATGGCTTAATTGCCACATCAGCCTACAGTCAAGTTCTATAGAGGTAATGAACTACTAAATTTTATTCAGGTGTGTTGCAGCATAGACACATGTAAAGATGTCAGGACACCGGACCTCGAGGACTGGCGTTCGACAGCTGTGCTTTAGAGAGAGCCAAAGTTAAGGTGAAGTTTTTCTTAATGTTTATATAGGCTAAAAGCTTTCTAGCTCCAATTGTGTAAGCATGAAACAACCGATTATCACATAGTCAGTGAAATAGTTGACTCAAAGACAATTAATTGATAAAGCGGTATAAGAAATTCATTGATGATTTTTTAAAATATGAAGATGATGATTGTATATTATCTGAAACTTGAAAAGTTGAAGCAGTGGTAGAAATAAAAATTGATAAGCATTCTCCCATTTTCTGAGACTCGGGAAAGAAAATAGGAAAATATTCCCCTGCGAAGGACTGCATTTCTTCTTTTATCTGTGCTGATATGAAACCTTTAAAATGACTCATAGACATGATAACACCACTAAACAATGGATGTCGGATAGACATTCAGATAATGTCTATATTGGGTCCATTGGTCCATGACCGATTCTGGACATCTATTCTGGATGTCCAAACAAGGTCCACAGTTTTGGCGTCTAACCATGACCCAGCCTGGACGTTAATATGATGTTCAACATTTGAAGTTTAGACTGGGTAATATTTTTGGAGGTCATGTGGATGTCTATGATAGGTGCAGGAAATTTACATGATTAATAAATGTAATATTTTTTTATTTACAAATATCAAAATT
>NW_024589246.1:0-1130 GCF_018398535.1 Haplochromis burtoni
TTTATCGTGTGTGGTCTAGCCAGGACCCATACTGGATACTGGGTGGAAATCAAACTTGCAACTCCTTCTCCAAAGATGTGTAGTCTTACCACTACACTATCCAACTTTGAAAATAGGATTTAGTTCGCATTTAAGTCTAGAAAAGCAGTAATCAACACAAGAACATTGTATATGCAAAGATCTATGCTTCTGAAGTGAAACTGTGAAAAATTAAAGCACTTTTATTAAATAAATATCCAAGCATCGTTTATTTTATCCATTTTTAGCACACTTTGGACACCAATTGGACTTGAGATGTCTTAGGTATTAAACAGCATAATTTATTTAAATTCATTTACATTCCTAAAAATGTTGGGTTTTAAAAATATATATATATTTTGAAAGAATTACACACACACAATCACATCCAAGCCATTTTGCCCTGCATTTTAGCCAGTTTAAATAGATCCTGGTGCTTTAAACTTTGAGGGCTGTAACTTCAGCTTCTATTGGCTGATTTACATGATTGACACCTCTTTTTGATCATATGAGCCAATATAACCATGGTAAGAATGCTGCGTTAGCCTGAGTTCAACCAATCAGAAGTTGCAAAAAGAAAATTTTACTAGACCCTAAATTTACAACGCTGCGTAATCCAGTCACATGTCTGTCACTGGTCTTAAAATGGTAATTCTTGATGGTAGTGGTTCTAAACATTCAGTGAATATTGATCTGAGTCTGTTGAAAATTACAGCTCTGCTTGCTAACCAGGCATTGTTTACCTGTTTACATGAGGGCGGGTTAGTTTGTCGCTCCATTTGTGTTTAGAGAACTTTTGCACAATTGCATGACTCCTCTTTTAATTGTTGCTTGTTTTTGCTTGTAGAAATTGTTTTTATGAGCTTTATGCTAAGATTCTGAGGTTTCTGTGGATACCACACATGTCGATATTTGCATAAAAGACTTGACGTTGTGGAGAGTTAAACGGCAGTTCACCCCATTTGCCTCCGGTACTGGGTGCATTGGGGCTCAGGAGATCAGTTAAAACTGTTCATCAGAGTAACAAATATTTCAGTGCAGAGTTGCACAATCAATAATCTATAATCATGTGGATTTTTCTTCAAACACGAGAGTGATCATAGTATTTCCTG
>NW_024589247.1:0-1129 GCF_018398535.1 Haplochromis burtoni
AAGTGTTTTGGTAGTTGTAGTGCATTTTGAATGTGAAATGAACTGCTTTGCCAAGCTGAAGGTCAGTTAGGAGGATTGTGTGAAGAGTTTTGCAAAAGTGACCTAAGTATTGAGAAATGTGTCCTAGCAGCTGTAAAAAAAACAAACAAAAAAAAAACAACAACTTGCAGACAGGCAAGTGTTCAACAGCATAAACCATGTGAGCATCACCACCATCAGACGCATGTCCTGTGGCTAGACCCCAACAGACGGCGGGATCCATGAGCCCACGTATGCACAATTGTCATGATTTTTTTGTGTTTACAGTATAGTGTTTTTTGCTATTACTGTATTATAGTTTTGTTTTTTTTGCTTGAACTGAATTCATGGTGCTGCAATGTACAATATTGAGTAGGCCTGTTCTCCTGAAAATATGCCTTCTGAATAAACGATGAAAATCAAAGACTGCAGTGCTTTATATAAAGTAGACTAGAGTGTTCCCCCTGATCTGTAAGTGTTTGCATATGATGCAAGTATGTGTCATTTTGTCAACAGTTACATTTTGACAAAGAAATGTTAGGTTTTGACAGCAGAGTTTAGGGTTTGAGAGTAGTTTCAATTTGGCACAAATGTGAATGGTATATTTCCCAGTGTTGTGTCATGTTCACTTGTGTTTAGAGTTTTGGCACAATGAGCGAAGTTTTGCAAAATGTGTTCAAGCAACGGGCGAAAACTGTAATATGATATTTGCAACATTAGGTATGTTTTCTTCAAGGAGTGAATAACTAGATTAAAACTTTTGTTTAAACTGAGCATCCATGTTTAATACTCACTGAAAACAGGAGAAACTGTTTTGTTTCCTTTAATTGATTAAAGTATTTTTTAAAGTGTTAATCCTACAAGCTTCTCAGTTTTCTTATTCATTTTTCATGCAACAAGCAAATAAAGATTTTTACATACAAAGCAACACTTACTGCTTTAAGTGAATACCTCTTTGGTGTCTTTTACCCCCCAAAATAAATCACCTATAAAATATAATACCAATAGAATAAATAAATAAATTAGAGCTGTGCACACTTTGCATTTAAGGGAGCTTGAAGATGGAGTCTCTTTCCTTATCAGGGATTCTGCAGATGTGTTCTGGAGAAGG
>NW_024589248.1:0-1129 GCF_018398535.1 Haplochromis burtoni
AAAGAATCGAATCGTTAAACAGAATCGAAAATGGAATCAGTATCGTGAAAATCTTATCAATACCCATCCCTAATGGCAGTTATCAACTTCATAATGTGTGGCCATCACACAGATGTAATACAGTGTCTGCTGGAATTAGCATAAAATCAAATCACTTTTATTGTCACATCACACGTGCAGTTACATGGGTACAGCACATGTGAGTGAAATTCTTGTGTGCAAACTTCACAAGCAACAGAGGTGTGCAAAATGCAATACAATAACATAAGAACAAGCAAAATATAAGAATCGGTAATCTGAGGATTATAACAATAAATATATGTACAAATATAAGAGTGTATACGCATTAGTGAATATGTATACTAAATATATATATCTACACACGTGTGTGTGTATACATATATATAAATTTAAATAAAGTAAAATAAAATATACAGAGGTCAGCAATTGGAAATGTGCAAAACAAGTGGCATTTATGTACCGTATGGAGTGCATAATGTTCTGGTGAGTGAAGGTGAGGTGTCTGTGAAGTGTTCAGCAGTCTGATGGCCTGATGGAAAAAGATGACTCTCAGTCTGCTGGTTCGGGACTGGATACTGCAGAACCTCCTTCCTGATGGAAGTATTCTGAACAGTTTATGGCTGGGGTGACTGGAGTCTTTGATGATCCTTCCCGCTTTCCTCAGGCACCGCTTCCTGTAGATGTCATGGAGGGAGTGAAGCTCACCTCCAATTATCCTTTCCACACACCACACCACTCTCTGGAGAGCTTTGTGGTTGTAAGTGGTGGTGTTGCCGGACCAGATGGTGATGCATCCAGTGAGGATATGGCACAGGGGTAGAAGGTCCTGAGGATGCGGAGGCTCATGCCAAATTTGGCCAGTGGCGGAGCGGGGGGTGGCTTACTGGGCTTACAGTTTTTTACAGCCGCTAGGACACATTTCACAATACTTAGGTCACTTTTGCAAAACTCTTCACTAGCAAAGGTTGACAGCCGACAAACACACTTTGTCACCCACAAAACAATGACCTAAAAAACACTAACAACATGTAGCATTACACAGTGTTTTCTTGTGTAAAACAAGGACACATCTCTGTTTATAATTTCAATATATGTTACTGGAATGAAT
>NW_024589249.1:0-1129 GCF_018398535.1 Haplochromis burtoni
AATAGAACTAAATAAGCTCAGAGTTGAAAGGCTGGAGTATTATGTACGTGCTTCACTGTCAGGATCTTCAGGGGGATTTGAAGTCATGAGATAAACTAGTGTAGAGGAAAATATCGGAGCTTTATTTAGTATCAAAGCAGAGCGTGTCGTCCAGCCGGAGGAACGTCTCTGACTGCTTCACATAGAAACATCAGCAGGAAGTTCGACGGAGCTTGTTTAATCAATTTTTCTTTCATTACAGCAGAAAAAGAACTGAAAGTGTGTGTGTGGATACAGAACGCTCGCTGTCAGGTCGAATAAACAATTTCAAAGTGTCATTAAAACAAACAGTTCAAAGCAGGAAATAAAGTGTCCGTTCACAGCACCAACAAAGCAAGTCTTTACAAATAAATTTGCTCCACCATTTTCCTTCATGCTGTCCAACCACTGTCAGAAGATTTAGACCCCACTGTGTCATTTTCAGCTGTGAACACCTTATCATCACACAAACATTCAAAGTGATTGTCGGGCTTGGTCATGGACCAAACTTGGTCATGGACGCGGGAGGCCCTGCTTCGTTCGGTGATACAGCAGCTTCATTATGTCAACCAACAGCATACACCGGCTCCTACATACTCCCACAAGAGTTATGGCTGCCTGCAAAAGATAAATTCCCCTCTGGACATCTTCTCGCAAACTTTCACCTCATTTCATCGGCACGTTCAAGATTGAAAAAGTACTAAGTCCTACAGCTGTCATGCTCAAGCTTTCACTCATTTATGCAGGTTCATCCCATGTTACACATGCCCCAAATAAAACTGTTGATTTCATGTCCTCTGTGCCCACGTTATGACCCCTTGCCTCCCACCGAGCTCATCCACAGAAAGCATCCACTTTGACCTTTGACCTACTTCTGTCTGTTTTTGTGGAAAGTATCATAATAATTATTATTTTGACCTTTGGGCCCTTTCATTTGACATGTTATGTGTGAAGAGTATCATTATTGTTGACTCCATAATTTTCAATTATTCAGTGTGTTTAGCAAGATCAAAGCGAGCAGATCAGTTATACCAAAGGAACATCATCTCTTTCTAAACACATCTGAGTGTGTGTGTGTGTGTGTGTGTGTGTGTGTGTGTGTGTGTGTGTG
>NW_024589250.1:0-1129 GCF_018398535.1 Haplochromis burtoni
GATTACAGTAACGCATTACAAGTAACGCGTTACTGCCCATCTCTGGTGCTGACCAAGGGTGATATCTAAAACTTGTAGGACACCGGCCCTCGAGGCCTGGAGATGCCCACTCCTGTTCTAAACAGTGTCATTTTGATGACTTCATCATCTGACATATATAATATCAGACAACTTTAAGTAAATCTCTTCATACTTTTAGCTAAACGATAAAACAGAGTCCGTTGGGGTTAGCGTAGTGATTGACTAGTTAAATGTAAAAATAGGCATCAAAGTATTTGAAGTAATTTCATTGTTTATTTGTTCTTTTTGTTTTTTTACTTTGGTAAAGGAATGTTTCTAAAAAATACTCCATTTTGTTTTCTGAAAGTATAAAATAATATAATATGAACACATTTATTTAACTGAATGATAAAATGTTCTTGGTGTTATGCATACAGCAGGCAGCCACAGTTAATCCTTCTGGCCACCAGGGGTAGCTGTTGTTCCAGCTCAGCAACCACAAGACACACACACACTTGCTCCACATGTGTAAAAAGTCTGCATGCTCTCAGACTATGATATTAAAGAGGCAGTTAACAACATGAATGAGTATGTATGTGTATGCAGCAGCCTGGCTAGTCTGATCTTACCTATCCTGTGGCATCATGGGAAGTCATCCAGGAACATGCCAGCAAAACTGTTCATACAGTCAGCGTGAACAGATTAAGCAACTGTGTTTGAGCTGGTGTTTAGCTTAGATGTTACTCCTCTCGAAGGACTCTTACAGATCAAACTAGTTACTACTAGTTAGTAGTTTCTACTAATAACCTTAGGCTCGCCTCATGTTCTTTTCTTTAGGGAGGACATATTATGAATCTGTAACGTTACAGTGTTTCTAATCCATTTTTAGATATTCAGGTGTGAAAGTTATCCAGACCTTCAGGCAGTGGCGGTCCTAGCCTGTTTGGCGCCCTGGGCGAGCACTCCCTCTGCCCCCCCCCACAAAACATAATAAGGATTGTACATTAACATAAAACTGATGTCGGAACCATACTGAATTTCACCACAGAAACACACACACACACATATGAAGAGAGAGAGAGTATGCGTTGTATGCAGACGGCTACCAAACAGCCATCATAATTCGTCA
>NW_024589251.1:0-1129 GCF_018398535.1 Haplochromis burtoni
ACATTTCAAGAGGGCTTGTGTTGATGGCTGATGCCATCCAAAACACAAAAGGTCCTGTGCTACTGGCTGAGGACATTCACATTTCACCAGGACCTGTGGTCACGGCTGACGCCAACTACATTTCACCAGGACCAGTGGTCATGGCTGATGCCATCCAAATTACACCAGGGCCAGTGGTCCCTGTGATGCCATCTTCACCACACCAGGGCCTGCGTTGCTGGCTGACGCCATCCACATTGCACCAGGGCCACTGCTCACTGTGAGGCCATATTCAACACACCGGGGCCTGTGCTTCTGGGTGATACCATCCTGATTTCACCAGGGCCTGCATTGCTGGCTCATGCCATCCATATTACACCAGGGCACGTGGTGCTGGATGATGCCATCCACATTTCACCAGGGTCAGTGTTGTTGGCTCAGACCATCCACATTACACCACTGCCAGTGCTTCCTGTGAGGCCATCATCACCACACCAAGGCCTGTGGTGCTGGCTGAGGCCATCCATGTTTCACCAGGGCCATCTTCACCATACCAGGGCCTGTACTGCTTTCTGAGGCCATCTACATTACACAAGGGCCTGTGTTGCTGGCTTAGACCAATTAAATTTCACCAGGGCCTGTGCTACTAGTTGATGCCATACACATTACACCAGGGCCTGTGGTTTTGGCGGTTACCATCCACATTTTTACCAGGGCCAGTGTTGTTGGATGAGGCCATCCACATTACACCAGGGACAGTGCTTCCTCTTAGGCCATCATCACCACACCAGGGCATGTGGTGCTGGATGAGGCCATCATCACCACACCAGGGCATGTGGTGCTGGATGAGGCCATCATCACCACACCAGGGCCTGTGTTGCTGGATAAGGCCATCCAAATTACACAAGGGCCTGTGCTACTCGATGATACAGTCCACATTTCACCAGGGCTTGTGTTGCTCACTGATGACATCCACATTACGCAAGGGCCTGTGCTACTGGCAAAGGCCATTCACATTACACCATGGTGTGTGGTGCTGACCAATACCATCCATATTTCACCAGGGACAGTGTTGTTAGATGAGGCCATCCACATTACAACAGGGCCTGTCCTACTGGGTGGGGACATTTACATTTCACCAGGGCCTGTG
>NW_024589252.1:0-1128 GCF_018398535.1 Haplochromis burtoni
ACTGTCTGGAAGTCCTCTTTGATCTAGTTCATAAAAAAATGACTGACTATGTGAAATATAAGACAAAAACAAAAACATTTTCCTTATTTGATCCAGTGAATCTGGAAAGGAGCTCACAGCCCTCTATATTCAAAATACAAAGTAATGAACTCTATAATCCACTTTGATCTTATTCAGATTATTATAAAGCCCAGTCTGTAATAATCTACAGTTTTGTAGCAATATAGCCCTCATTTACAGTGTAATTACTGTTTCAGACATACTCAGGAGTGTAGTGGATATGATGTTGTTTTCGGGGCTGAGATGGAGGAATCGTGGAGTAGAGAGAATCTGTTTCATTCTTGTAGACGTGGAGTCTTTGGTAGTTCAGGTCCTGCTCTCCTCCATGAGCTGTGATGTCGTCATACTGGGGACCAAAGTTTAAATGATAACAAAGAAACAGAGAAGTTACATTTTCAGTGATGATGATGATTGTTGTTATTTTTACAGTAATGAATAAATTACTGCAGATCCTTCAACTAAGAGCTCAGCTGGATGGTAGAATTAGCCCAAAATAGTAGATTCAAACTTGTATTCATAGATATTCAATATGAGTTAAACTATGTGAGTGAGTCTGTTTAAATAATTTGCTCTGACATTTTAAAAAACTATCATAAAGCTTTTAAAAAGGCTGACTGGTCTATTATTTGTTGCTGTAGAAAAGATTTATGACAAAGAAATAGACCTTTAAACCATAAGGTACAAAAATATTTCTGTGTCAGCAGAAGAAAAACTAAAAGAAGACAAAAAACTAAGAAAGAATAAAGATCTGATTTTAGTGAAGAATAAGAAATGTATCATCTCTTTAAAAATGACTTGGATGTATTTTTGGAAGGCTGATGTTTTGTGTTGTACTAAAACTGTATTTTATTTTTATCACCTCCAAATCATCCAAATTTTCATTTCTTGAAGGTTGGTGAGAGTTCCTCTTTCTTCTGGTTTATGAAAAGAGTGAATACAAACATGAACAGGTGATGTCTGGTTAGTGTGTAAATTCTAAATTGAATTTCAATGATCTCACAGAGACAACAGTGTTCATCCTCACCTAACACACCAGCAGACAGTGAGAAGTATTAAAACCAGCAGAGC
>NW_024589253.1:0-1128 GCF_018398535.1 Haplochromis burtoni
AGAAGTGATAGAGTCTTTAGACACCTCTTCGTTCATCAACTCCTTGAGAAGATTCTTTGCAATTCGAGGTCCTTCTGAACACCTATACTCAGACTGTGGAACCAATTTCGTTGGTGCTTGCAAAGAGTTGGAGTTCCAAAAAGTTTTGTCAAAGTCAGAAGTTCAGAGATACACCAACAATCGCGGCTGTACATGGCATTTCAATCCACCTCACTCCTCGCACATGGGCGGTGTGTGGGAACGCATGATAGGAATTACAAGGAGAATCCTAGACTCAATGCTGATGCGTACTCCCTCCTCCAGTTTGACCCACGAAGTCCTGTGCACCCTGATGGCGGAGGTGACGCCCATCATCAACTCCAGACCGCTTGTCTCTGTCTCTTTAGATCCTGACGTCCCTCAGATACTTACCCCAGCAATGCCTCTCACTCAGAAGCAGAGTGTTCCACCTCCTCCAGGGACATTCCCTGAGAAGGACCTGTATAAACAACAGTGGCGCCAAGTGCAAAGATTGGCTGACCAATTCTGGAATCGTTGGAAACGCGAATACTTGCAGACACTGCAACTTCATCGTAAATGGCAAGAAACCAGCCCAAACATCGAAAGAGGTGATGTTGTCTTGATGAAAGATGATAGTACATGCTGGAACGACTGGCCCATGGCTCTTGTAACAAACACTTTCCCCGGTGGTGATGGAAAGGTCCGCAAGATTGAGATCCGGGTCGTCAAAGACGGAGTGGCCAAAGTGTACGTCAGGCCTATAACGGAGGTTGTTATGGTTTTAAAGAACCAGGACTGAAAAGGTTATGTTGTGGTTTGAATATTGGTTTTGGCATCTTAACAGATACCAGACGGGGAGTGTTCCGCTCTTAATTTATTGCAATATAGAGGCTCTTTGCAATGAGTTAATTTTATTTTGAAATTCGTTTTATTTTGAAAACCAGCTTCGGGAAGTGACAGGATGTCAGCCATGTTTGTTTAGTTCCTAGCAGATCACATGTGGGGAAATTTGATCCTGCGACATCTGCCTTTTGTTTGTGCCATCGACACCACCGTCTGTAAGTTTTCATTTGTATTGAATTGTAGGATTGTATTTTATGTATATTTTGTGGAAATATTTGCTGTAGA
>NW_024589254.1:0-1128 GCF_018398535.1 Haplochromis burtoni
GAAAGGAAATATGCAGAGTCGTTTATGAAACGTGTGCAGACTCAGGTGGATGCAGTCAGGAACAGTTTGTAGACTTCAGTCAGTATTTGGTGTGTCCGCCTTCCTCAGCACAGCCTCGACTCTGAGGAAGCTTTTTGTGATTGAAGTCAATCAAATCTAGAATCCTTCAGGACGTCCACAGCTCAGCAGGATCCCACACTGCCGGGTCCAGGTCCCGGTTCTGGGCTGATAGTGTTGCAGTGTGTCTGCGGATGGAAACGGACTCCATTATTGACGTCACTCATGGAATCAATTCCTTTATTGATTCTATTATTGATTCTTATCGGCTCCACTGTGAGAGAACAGTCAAACACATTCATTATGAATCAGTTATATGATGTCAAATGTTTGTGCATGTTGGAGGTGTGATCAGTGTTTGGGTCATGGGTGTACTCTGTTACATACTGCATTACTTTTTAGAAGTGTTCTATCTTAATTACTCCCAAGACAAAGTAATTAGTTACTTGTCTATTAGTTACTTGTTACAGTGCTTTCTTTGTGAAGCGCGCTGTCTCATAATTACATTTCACAATATAAACCTGCAGTCACACAAACACACTGTGTGTTTGTGCTGGTACCGTAGAAACATGATCAGAGGCGACCGCTCGACTGATCATCACCGCCTCTGTTACCTGCTGAAGCTCAGCTTCCTCATCGCTCTGAGCTCTAGCTTGGAGCTAGCATGCTGTCTATCCAGGCGCAGTTTGCACTTTAGCACTCGCATCCTTTTGTGCAATAAACATAAAAGTAATATTCATATCCAGCTTCAGACTGCGCCACTACAATTCGTCCTGATTGTAGCACAAGTGGAACCAATAAGCAGGATTCATTGGCAAGCAGACAACCAGTTCCAAGGAGTTGAACTACTGGGAAGAACCAGTGCGATGCATTTTGTGGTACGCGTCGTGGTAGCTCCTGCTAGGATTTAGGACAGACCTGAGGCTGATGAGAAGGATCTGGGTGTTGCAGGGCCGTCCTGGCTGACACGGCGCTGCGTGAAGCTCTGGGATGCTGCCTCTGGACTGGCACACTGGGGTGGTGGTTCCCCTGTTTAAAGACCTAGACCTGAGCGTGTGCTCCAACTGTCAC
>NW_024589255.1:0-1128 GCF_018398535.1 Haplochromis burtoni
GGAGATCTCCTGCTGCCTCCAGAAGCTGTTTCTCTCTGCAGAACAATTATGTTTGTTCTAATTAGACTGATGTTAAGACCATTAAGATTTGTAAAGAGATCAGATTTATCATGGAGGCTTTCTAACACTAGAAAATGGTGGGAAACTTTATTTATTTTCTCTCTTTTATGTTTGATGAGATGAGAGCTGCACAAATGTAACTCAGGGAAGCAGAATTTAGCCCTTTTTCTGAAAAGCCTTGAAACTATTTTAAGATCCTCTTTGGTGTGAGCAGCAGGCTTAGTGTGCTCCCAAACGTTTCTGTGCTGTGATGAATTTCCTTCTGTTTTGAGTATAATTAAAGCACAAATCCAGGTTTGTAAAAGTTTCATCTCCTCATTGTGTGTTTGATGAGTTTGTTGTTTCTGACAGAGTTTATAAATCAGTCAAATTTCGAGGTTCTCACCTCTGACTCCCACGACACCAGCAACCTCTTTGCTTTTGTATCCTCATCTTCATCCTTTTCCTTCCCACCTGCCTCCACCTTTGCATCATCATCTTCCTCCTCCACTTCCTCTGCTGTATTGTGACTTTCAGCGTCTTCATGCAGACCTTCAGCAGTTGTATAAGCAACCGTGCCCACAGTGGTCGCTGATGTTACCGTGGACTCCTCTTCATTTTCCTCCACTGTCACCACCTTTTTTGTCTCTGCAGCTGAAGCCTCGTCATTCTCCACCCCGGCCAGCTCTGAGGGAAAAAAGAGTTCATGTTGAACTCCAGAAGAAATAAACTTGAAATTATATTTATTTGTAAACACACAACAGGGACAAAAGGTAAAAAATGACAAAAGAAACACAAACATGATACCAAAGGTGGGGAACGACACTAAGTGACACACAAGACAGACAGAAATAATAAACTCAATTTGTAACTGACACTGAATAAAAACCAAGTATTCAGAAAGTGAAAGTGTAAAACATCAGAGTAAGTCAAACATCTCAACAACTCCACCGTCTTCTTCTTTTGGCTGCTCCCTTTAGGAGCCACCACAGCGATCTGTCCACCACCCTGCACGCCTTCCAACAGTACATCCATCAGTCTCCTCCGTCTGAGCTCCTCCTCTTTCACTCCTGCCTGGCAGCTCCATCC
>NW_024589256.1:0-1128 GCF_018398535.1 Haplochromis burtoni
TTTTTTTTTGTATTCAAACTTCTTTCGAATTTTTTGGCCATTACACAGCATATTGAAATGTTTCATAAAATGCAGCTATTTGTAGGACTCTAAAGTGTGTTAGATATGTGTATGAACATTCATATGTATGTATATGTATGAATACCTGCAGCCTGCTAAAGAAAAATAATTAAAAATACACAGCACAGGCACAGTAACAGAAAGAAACCACCATAAGCAGAAATTGCTTATGGTGGTTATTCACAGTGTGTTTAATTATACAGTTGTATGTATATGATCCTTTAGATAATATTTAGACAATATTACCTCATTAGTATAGAGTATATATATATATATATCCGTACTGCAAATAAATCACTCTTTAGAGCTTAGTTGGTTTTCATGAAATACTTGAGAATTGTAAAGCTTTCCATTTTTTGCCATCACAAAAGGTTTCATTTGTAAATCCTTCTGATTTCTTCGCAAATTATAGAGTTTTGCTTGTAATTTAAAAAGTTTTGAATTCAAGTTAAATTTCTGCAAATGGTTGGCCTCCTTCACTGAAGGATGAGAGACAAGACACACTCCTGGCTTTGTCTGCATCACTGTGATCAGGTGATACACTTTGGTCCACAGGCAAAGTCTGGAAACATGGATATGGATTATGCTATGTTGAAAATGGCAATAATAAAGAGAAATAAACAGATGTACATGCCAAAGCTCCACCACGGATGTAAAATAACACAGAATTAGACCCAGGCAACATTCTTTTGGGGTTAAAAAGCAACTGTGGACTTTACTAGAGAGGCGCACTGTGTAAAAAAAATTAGGAAGCATTAGCTAGGAGTCGCTATGAATCACACATCTTGCTGGGAGGGTGACTCAAAACTGTGAGTGGTGCTTAAGCCTTGGTTTTGTCCTGAAAGGCCCCTCCCGGTCAGTGTTTACATCCTAACCCCACATATTTCTGGTCAACAACAATACTGATATTTTGATGAAAAAGAGCAGAATTTAGTTAAACTGAATTTAATGTGGTCTGATGGAAGGAGGGAGGAGGAGAATCCCAATACAAGAGGCAGAGATGTGTCTTGGTAAAGAGGCAGCCAATTTGCTGTAATAATCACTGCATTTACTGAGAGCAGAGCAGTT
>NW_024589257.1:0-1127 GCF_018398535.1 Haplochromis burtoni
GAGCAGGTACTGCTCACGCCGTACTCCACCGGAGCTCATTTTTGGGGTGTTTGAATCCTTGTTTCAAGCACTAGTTTTAAAACTTTGGAAACAAACAGGTTTTCACAGCGCTATTAAACAAACCTCCTGCTCGCACTCTCATGTGAAAACCAACTTCGAACGTTGGTTTCTGCTTTTATACCTGCCGCGCTCCACGTCATCCTCATCACCTTGACTCCCAGGGTCACGCAGGCGACGCGGAGTGATTCAGAATAAGTTTCCTATAATTATCAGATTTTTAAAAATAAGAATTCTCATTTAGTTTCGCAGTTTCTAATCATAAGTATTTTAATTATTGAATTATTGTAATATGTAATGTGTTTTTTTGATCATTAATTCGTCTCTTTATAAACAACAAGTAACTGAAAGCCATAAAGAAAATTCATCACGTTAATTAAGTCTGCTTATTTCCTTTGTTAAAATGAACTGAGTTAGTCCCTCCGCTTAAAAAAATTATTTAAAGGAAAGAAATCACATTTATTCGGGAAAAATAAATAAAAATATTCAAATGAATGAATAAAAAATTGAATATATAAACAAACGAAACGTGTATAATAAAGTCGTTGTACTGTGAAATATGTCACTTTATTTAACTGTGCCTTTGATAAAAAGGTTTCCCCTTTTCCCCGTTGTAGTTGTACAGAGTGAAATTCACCTGAAATTTGTTTCAAACTCTTGTGTACAGTGATTTATGCGCAATTTTTGAGGACTCTGACTTTAAACTATTTTACAAACGCGAATTTGAAACTTGAATAAATAGCGATCCCTTGAGCTTTTACAATAGCCTATGAAGGTTAGTATTTAAGCTCAATAAGCTGCTGCATTTATAACATTTTTATTAGAAATTTATCTCCGTAAGCACAAAAATAAATCCATAATAAAAGAAATTTTACCGTTGAAGGAACTTCAGTGTTGATCGTAGGTCCACATGGTAATGCATGTAAAAGTAGTAGTAACCGTTGTGTGCCCACCTTATCACTGAATTAGGCAGAGCACGCTGAATTAAATCAGGACATAAAGCACGGTCTTTCTCTTGCTTTATTGAATGCTGTCGATCTGACAACTAGCCATGTAACGGGGCCTCCTTC
>NW_024589258.1:0-1127 GCF_018398535.1 Haplochromis burtoni
TGGTGACACGATGTGTTGCTTTTTGACGTCTTTTAGCCTGTTTCACTTTGTCACACAGGTTCTATTTAACTGATTTCTTGATTCACAAGTCTGCAATTAATCAGGCCTGAGTGTGTTTAGTAACACTGAACTGAGGTTTCCAAAATTGGTTAATCACAGTTAACCCTTGATTTAACAAGAGGGGCAATTTGATTTTACACAGGACCAGGGAGGTTTGGATAATCGTTCTCCCTAATCTATGAAACCATCATTTAAAAACTGCATTTTGTATTAACTTGTCTTATCTGTGTCTAATATTAAAATGAGTTTGATGATCTGAAACGTGTAAGTGTGATAAATATGCAAAACACTAGGAAACCAGGAAGGGGGCAAACACCTTTTCACATCACTGTAGACGTGATTACAGAATACCTTTTACATCCTGGATTACAATAGGATATCCATCAACGGCAGATACTGGTCTCCATGACACACAGATGCTGGAGTGGTCTGACCTGACCACACTCGCACTGCTTACCCACAAAGTGTCTAGAGAGACAGAAAAAGCCAGAAAACAAACAAAAAACACAAAGCCAAAGAATGTCATCTGCACACTAGCATGGACAATAAACGCAGACACAGTGCACCCAGTAATTTTTAAACTTCCAACCAAGTATCAAGAGCAGTACTGTCATTGTACCGGTACTGGCTGCTGTCTCATTGTTCAGAGAGCCCATCATTATGCAGAGAAAGGAATCTGTGTCTCTGGACCAAAATGACTGTACGTGTAGTGCTGTAGAAACAATACTGCCCAAAAACCTTGATGTTTCTATATGTGGAAACCTTCAAGTATGCATGTCCTCCTGTTAGGGTAAAGTTATGGGACATTTGCACTTTTTGCATGTAAGCCTGTCGGTCTTAACTGGAAGTTGCACTTGAGCTGTCTTGGCATCTTTCCTTGTTTGACTCACCAGTTTTGCCCTGAGCTGAACCGCTGCCTCCTTCTCTGTTGTGGTCCTCAGCAGTGACCAGCATGCTGTAACGTGTATCTGGCTGCAATGACTCCAGCATCACCTGCTTCTCTCCACCAGGGAGACAACAAACAACACTATCATCCCAACACAGTCAGAACTCATTTAAAGTTTTGG
>NW_024589259.1:0-1126 GCF_018398535.1 Haplochromis burtoni
AGCCTCGCCTCTGTCAGTGCGCCCCAGGGTGGCTGTGGCTACAATGTAGCTTGCCATCACCAGTGTGTGAATGTGAGTGTGAATGGGTGGATGACTGGATATGTAAAGCGCTTTGGGGTCCTTAGGGACTAGTAAAGCGCTATATAAATACAGGCCATTTACCATCTTCCATCTCTGGAAAATGTTCATTTATCCAAAACTTTAAATCTTTACAGAAATCCTCTTACTGCTCTGCAGACGGTCAGCCAGCTCCTCCTGCTTCATTCTCCTCAGGAAGTCCACTGTGATCTTCACAAAAGCCTCTCTGCTGCTGCTCCTCTGACTCTCTAAGCATTCTGGGTAACCTGGACTCAGAGCCTTCTGGATCTTCTTCAGCTCGTTCTTCACAAAAGTGATGATGTTGTCCTCCAGCAGCTGCAACAGGATATTTATGAATGAGCCAATCAGAGTGAAATCATGTAATCATGAAAACATGTAAACACAAAGTTTGGATCATTAACCTGATGTTTACACCTCTGATGAAGCCTCAGCTTTGTTTTTATACCACAGTAGTTTACACCGAGTTTGTAGTTGCAGAGAAAGACTCAAATCATTTGGAATTAAATGTTTTTACTTTACAAGGTTTAGAGGTTCTTTCAACAATGAAATCCAAGATAAATAATCATCATTATAATATTTCTGACTGAACAAAACTGAACTTGTGAATCAGAACTGAATCATTTTAAAAATCAGCAAAGTACACAAAGTCTGTACTTGTGTTTAAGGACAACTACTACTATTAAAAACTATTCCAGTAAAAGTTGAAGTACTCATTAAACTTAAAAGTAATAGTAAAAAAGAAAGCAGCTCTTTGGAGGACATTTCTACTTTTAAGAGGTAGAAAGTTCAGATATTTGTTTAAAAATGTACGGACTAAAAGTAAAAAATAGTTACTACTCGAGTAAACTACAGATACCTGCAAATAGTAATTAGGTTATGTAATGAAGTATTTGTACTTTGTTCTCAGCCCTACAGACAATCCACTGGTCTACAAAGAGCGGCATGGAGATGACTGTGAACAGAACAGATGTAACAGTAGTTGTTGTACATGTACAGACCATAAATATGGAGTCCAGCTGTGTTTGAT
>NW_024589260.1:0-1126 GCF_018398535.1 Haplochromis burtoni
CACACCACTGTGGAGGGTCCAGATACAAACGGGATGTGACAGGGCAGCAGGACTGACTCCGCCCCCTCGTACACCTGCAGGGTGAAGACTTGGTGGGACACTGAGGACACAGAGACACATGAATCAGCTGTGTGCAGAGACGGCAAAAGGACAGACTGTCTGTACTTAAGTCAAAGTACAGATACGTGTGTTAAGAATACTCCAGTAAAAGTTGAAGTACTGATTTAACTTCTACAGTACAGGCTCTGAAATGTACTCAAAGTAGCTCTTTGATTGGTACATGAGAAACTTTTTCTGCATACAGTAAACTGTATGATGATGTCTTTATACTAGATGGTTGGCAGTTGGTATAAAGGTTGAATCGAGTGAATGAATCGAAGTGTCATCTCTGCTACACTTGATGTGAGTGAACTCTGACCCTGAACAGCACAGCTGCTGTGCAGCAGTGCTGACCATGAACAGCACAGCTGCTGTGCAGCAGTCACACACTGTTCTTTGCTGTAAACTAATCACAGAAAGGTGAGTTAACCTGTTTATCCTGCAGTCATTTCTCGATGAGGTACCTCAGCTTATTTACTGGATACTTCACAATATGAAAAAACAAATTTCCTTCATATACAGATTTAATATCTGATTTCACAACTGAAAACTAAAATTTACATTTAAAGAACAGAATAGAGGAGAAAAGAAGAAAATAGAACATAACATAATACAACAGAACACAATTCAACACTAAAAATCCCAAATAGAACAGAATATAATAGAATAAGATAGAAAAGAATAGAATAGAATGTAAGAGAAGAGAATAAAGTAGAGTTGAGTAGAGTAGAATAGAGAGCCATTATGATCAGTTTTGATGGCCACAGCGTTACCTAATGTTAACAGTTTGGATGTTGGGTTAGAGTCTCTAACGTCTGATAATCGCCTGTTTCCTGTTGCTGTCTTTGGTGTCTCTGTTACGGTGTGTTCACACCGAACGCGATAGAGGCGGGCAGAGCGTCAGGCTTACATGTAAAGTCAATGGAAAGGCGCGAAAATTCGGAAGCAGATTTGCGTCGCCAAAACGCCAAAACGCCTGAAACGCGCGTGAGTGTAGCGCGTTTCAGGCGTTTGACTCGCGAAAAAA
>NW_024589261.1:0-1126 GCF_018398535.1 Haplochromis burtoni
TAAACTGCTTCTACCGAGATACTAATAAGACACTACGTTGGACTAGTTGCAGTAAACTGCTTCTACCGAGATACTAATAAGACACTACGTTGAGCTAGTTGCAGCCCACTTTACCTTCCACATTTAACTTTGTCTAAGACTGGCTTCTGTAGCAATAATACATTGGAGATGCGGCCATAAGTCCAGTACATTGAATAGAGGTTTTGAAGTTGGTTTATGATGTCAGTTGAGCCTTCATTGCTGCGGCCATGAAATTAGTAGAGAATTAAGGAAAAGCAGATGCTGGCTTACGGTGCAGTTGAACGCTGGCAACGTGAGGAGCGAAACACGTCCGTAGGTTTTGGTTTATGATACGGCCGTGTTCCGGTGGTGCGGCCGTGAGTGCAGTAGTGAGGGGTGGCTGGTTTCAGCACATTGAATAGAGGTTTGACGCTGGTTTATGTTGCAGTAGTGCCGTGAGGTGTGCGGTCATAAATAATAAGTAAAATTTTACTTGCCATGAAATAAAAGTAAAGCAGACGCTAGTTTATGGTGTCAGTTGAGCCTCGGGGACGTATGCATCACTTTTACGATGCGATTTTGCCCCGTTGCGTGCGGCCATAAGCGTAGTGAAAGGGGTATTTTGGTCTATGGTGTGGTAGTGCTTCGGAAGAGTTCTAACAGTTGAGCTCAGAGGTTTCTGTGCAAATTTCCGCTGAGGAGGAGCGCTCTTTGTGGGTCTCACTGCAGGTGAAGCGCGCTGTGTGTGTGAAGGCGCGCTCTGGCTGTGTGTGAGGCGCGCTCTGGGTGTGTTTTTGTGTGAAGCGTGAACACAGTGACGGTTAATGTGTTTGACTAGGAGGACATTAGTGCGAAGAGAATGCTTTAAGATCAAAGGTTGGCGCCTAGTGTACCTGTGGAAACTAATTTTGTTCAAGGTGTGGCGACCCTCCTGTCCGTGGATGCATGGGCAGGCCCAGCGGCGTCTGGATGCCAAGGTGGCAACTTGGGAACTGAGGACTCCTGTATAGCTACAGAAATAACCCTGGGACGGCCGTGTAAACACGGGTTCACATTTATTCTGGAATAGAACAAGAGAATGCTTTTACATCTAAGGTTGAGTTCTATCATAGGTGAAATATAAAAA
>NW_024589262.1:0-1125 GCF_018398535.1 Haplochromis burtoni
TTGCTGACATACACATAAAATCTCCTGCTTTCATTGTAAATATACCCCAGCACCACCTTGCTGTCAGTATAGAACTTCAGACTATCAAGACTAATGTCCAGCTCTTTCACAAGCAGCTCAGCAATTTCCACTGCCAGAACAGCAGCACCTAATTCCAGCCTGGGAATAGTGTGGAATGGCACGGGGGCTAACTTGGCTTTCCCCATTATGAAACCTACATGACATTTACCTTCCACATCTTCCACTTTGAGATATGCCACAGCCACAATGGCTTTGATGGAAGCATCCGAGAAGATATGGATCTCTGTACGTTGTGCAGTGGACAGGGACGTAGCAATGTAGGCTCGGGAGATTGCAAACTGTTCCAAATCCTGCAGTGAATCCCTCCAGGTAATCCACTCTGTTGCCTTTTCAGACGGGAGGGGAGCATCCCAGTCACTGCTGTCACGAGTGAGCTGCCGCAACAAGAGCTTTCCTTGAATAGTAATGGGAGCTACGAGACCAAGTGGATCAAACAAACTATTGATAGTTGCAAGAACTCCTCTTCGGGTGAATGGCTTCTCGCTCCTGGCAACACGGAATGTAAAAGTGTCATTCACAAGGTCCCAGCTTAATCCAAGACTTCGCTGCAAAGGAGATGAATCTTTGTCCAGGTCGAGATTTTTCAAGTCTTTTGCATGATCTGTTGATGGGAAAGCCTGCATGACAGTTAGGCAATTGGATGCTATTTTATGAAGTCTCAAGTTGGAGATGGCAAGCATGCCTTGGGCTGCCTTGAGAAGACTGATAGCTGCTGTTGCAGATGGCAGTGACTTGAGTGCATCATCAACGTAGAAGTTCCTGTGTATGAACTCCTTTGCCTCCTCCCCAAACTCGCCCTCTCCATGTAAAGCTGCTCTCCGAAGCCCATAAGTAGCCACAGCTGGAGAGGGGCGGTTGCCAAACACATGGACTCTCATACGATATTCCACAACTTCCTTCGTGATGTCATTGTCTCTAAACCACAGAAATCTGAGGAAGTTCCTGTGGTCTTCCCTGACAACAAAGCTGTGAAACATCTGCTCAATATCTGCTGTGATGGCTACCTGTTCATGCCTAAACCGCATTAGGACTCCCAGCAGAGTG
>NW_024589263.1:0-1125 GCF_018398535.1 Haplochromis burtoni
TGGCATCTTGATGTCTTCAGTGGCATGAGATTACAACACACTGCCAATGAAATCAAGCCTGTTGTTCAGTAGGGCAGGAACAATAGAACACAGATATTATGAACAAATAACAAATATCTTATGAACAAATATATAATGAACAAACAGCATATTTTCAGAGAGGAGTGAGAGAAAACAGTTCACATTTTAAAACAGTGATTGATTGCACTTCAAGAAAACTAAAGATTGCAACATCTTATAGCCTAGCCGTGCGCGGTGGGGTCTCATTAGAATGCCTCCTCTACTAAAAACCCTCTCAACTGGGGCAGAAGAGGCAGGGACAGAGAGGACCTTCAAGGCAACACTGTGTAGACTGGGGAAACGCTCTTTGTTTTTTGACCAAAAGGTGAGTGCATCACAGTCAGAGTCATTTATGCCATCTAGGTACTTGCTTATTTGTGCATCAGTGCTCGAGTCCTGGCTTGTGCTGCGTTGCAACCTAAATGCCTTGTAGCGTGAAAGAAGACATTGTTTTGGGGGTGGCGCTGAGTCACTATCTGATAATTCTGTGTCTTCTTCTGTTGGTGCTGCAGGTCCGTCTCTGTCTACCTCTGTGATCAAAAGGTCTGGAAAAGGGTGCACACACACACATACAAAGACAGGATTAGACAGGATGCTTCTAATGATGCTATAAAACCAAAGACAGTGATATTAAGTGGAACAACAAAAACAAAAACAACAATAACAATAAATTATTATTATTATACAGTCACCTATTAATGACTTTTTAAGGTCATCTCTGAACCTCTTCAGCGCTGGTCCAGTTTCACCATTTTGGACATCTAAATCTACCCAGGTCAGTCCAAACTGGGGGTTGAGCATGGTGGCAAGGAAGTAGATCCGATGGCTAAACGGCTCTTCTGGATCCTTTTCGTCCATGCAAATCTGCCTGAAAATTCCAGAGAACCGTTTCTCTAAGGATCTTTTCAGTGCCCTGACTATAGTTACGGCCTGGGGCATTTGTACTTCCATCTTTATAAGATGATTCTTCAAGTCCAGAACAGTGGGGACCACCATGCTAATAGTCACCTGATGATCACCTTCTGTAAGGTCTGTTGCATCAGAAAAAGGCTCAAGCAAAGCACA
>NW_024589264.1:0-1125 GCF_018398535.1 Haplochromis burtoni
GAAGTCATCACAAGTGAACTGGACCTAAATCTTGAGGCAGTTGAATTCTACACAGACAGTCGTGTGGTTTTAGGCTATATAAGCAACCAGACGAAGAGGTTCTATGTATATGTTGGCAACAGGGTGCAGCGAATCAGGAGGATTTCAGAACCAAAACAATGGCACTATGTCCCTACGAGCTCTAACCCTGCTGACATAGGCACACGCTCGGTGCCTGCTGCCATGCTTGGTGACAGTGCCTGGCTTAAAGGACCTGCCTTTTTGTTACAAGCTAGTGTCACAAGAGAAGCTGAAACCTATGACCTTGTGGACCCCGAGTTGGATGATGAAATACGCAGTTTTGTCACTCACACGAGTAATGATGGGTCTCTGCTTGGATCGCAAAGGTTCAGACGTTTTTCCTCTTTGAAGAAACTCCTCAAAGCCCTTAGCTTGCTCATTCATATTGCAAAGGTCTTCAAGAGCAAAAATGAAGGTCCCTCTTGCAGTTCATGGCATCATTGCAAACAGTCTCGCACAGCAGAGGAACTGACAAAGGCTGAGATTGTCGTCATCAAAAGTGTGCAGAAGGAAATGTTTGAGGAGGAACTTGCCTGTATTGCTAATGGTAAAGACATACCAAAACACAGCTCTTTACAAAAACTCAGTCCCTACTGTGATGATGAAGGACTCTTGAGGATAGGTGGAAGGCTCAAACACGCCAACATCTACTACAAGGAGAAACATCCTCTCATTATTCCAGGTGGTAGCCATGTTGCCAAGTTGATAGTAGAACACCATCACCAGCGAGTAATGCATCAGGGACGGGTGTTCACAGAAGGTGCAGTCCGTACTGCTGGATATTGGATTACAGGAGCAAGGAGGCTAATCAAACAGATTATCCACAACTGTATCACCTGCAACAGACTTAGGAAGAAAGCAACTGAGCAAAGAATGGCAGATCTGCCTTCTGATCGTATCAGCACCGAACCTCCTTTCACCTTCGTGGGTTTGGATGTATTTGGCCCTTGGTCTGTGGTCACAAGGCGCACAAGAGGAGGCCAGGCAAATAGCAGAAGGTGGGCTGTTCTTTTTACGTGTCTTAGCACACGTGCTGTGCACATTGAACTGATTGAGTCGATGGAC
>NW_024589265.1:0-1125 GCF_018398535.1 Haplochromis burtoni
GGTAACAAGGAAATGACGTCATTCACGTAGATTACTGATTGGCAGCGCTAACTCGAAATTTCAAGTTAATTTCTCGAAATTTTGAGAAAAAAACTCGAAATTTTGAGAAAATAACTCGGAATTTTGAGTTACGGATCCTTTTTTTAAATTTTTTTAGTGGCGGAAACGGGCTTCCATACTTACATGTTTCAGCTCATCAAATAAATATTTTCACGGCATTGTATTTGGGCTGCACCTCTTGTGTGGCCCAGTTCATTCAGAACACTTAGTCTACCTGCACAGCCCATTGATAAGAAGCAGGCGTTAGGCTGCACTGAGAACAATCTGTGTGAATGCGTGTTTGTACATACATAAGCAGCATCTATGTCTGCATGTTTACGAACTTGTAAGCTTTTAGCATTCCTGGCACCGTCTGCCCAGCTGCTCGCTTCTCTGATGCATCTTTAAATATGTTTGTGTGCATTATGTATTGATATATGTGTGTGAGTCTGCGAAAGTGTGAATATTTGTGTTTATAACATATTCTGGCTCTAATCAGCATGCATGCGTACATACACGTGGATACCAGCAGTCATAACGCTAATGCCAAAAACAAACAAACGGAGAAACGGTAACGCAGAAGGAGAGCGAGGGGAGGTTTGGGAGAGATGGGAGTAATCAAAAAATGAATAAAAATGTTCCCTGCAAATCTCTTCAGATCTACACATTATCTTAACCTGCAGCCTCAGCAACCTCTCCGGCTCCCTCCTCCTTCTCCTCCCTCCTACCTAACGCTCTCCCATCTCATTCTTTTATCCTATTTTCTCACTATTGTGCTCTCTCTCTCCCACTCTCCCTCTCACCGTTTCTTCCTCATTTGAATTTCCCTGGGCTGATGTTTCTGCAAGAGTGCTCACTGCCTCCTCTACACACAACTGGGCTAAAGGAGGGGGTCTGTAGCTGGTGGGAAGGCTTGAGGTTTGGCCTGGTTTTGGGAGGAAAGGAGGATTTTAGGTCTTTCTCTCCCTCTCTGTCTCTCTCGTCTGGTTTCTCTCTGTGATCTTTGGAGCTTGACCTCATGTCTGCACATGGGGGGTCATGGGTGTGGTGTGGATGGGATCTTAAAGTGAGAGGAATCGGGGGGGG
>NW_024589266.1:0-1124 GCF_018398535.1 Haplochromis burtoni
TTGGTTTGTGCTTATTTCCTGTCAGTCTGTGGTTAACAGACCTGTGGTTGTGGTTGTATCAGTTTAACGTCAAAAAAGGGTCGGTTGCCAAAAAACAAGGAAATATAACATCTGCGCTGTGACTAAAGTGCCTGAATGAATTTGCTGTTCACAGAGCTCTACAAACCAAAAAACGTAAACTACAAAGGTTCATACAGTTCATGGAGAAACAGATGTTTGATGAGCTGCAATTATTTGGCATTAAAAGCTGACTGTAACAAACTGGAAGTACATTTATTTGTATAATTGACTTACCTCCTTCCTGCGACTGAAAATGATCATAACTATCTCTGATCTCATCTGCACTCTCGTAGGTATCCACCTCCCTCTGCTCCCACTCTGCTCCGTCCTCCTTTCTGCTGTATCTCACCTTCTTTGATAGATCTGGTTCAGCATAAATATCTGAGGACATCGTGAGAGGACGGAGACGCTGAGCAGAAGCTGCACTTACAGAGTTTAAACTATACTTTAACAGTTCTGCAGTACTAACCCTTGTATATATGGTGCTATGCTGTACTGTTCTTGTCCAGCCTTCTGTCTGCTTTCAGACAGGAAGAAACTCTGAGGAAGTGACATCATGCAAAGGACCACAGACCAACACTTTCATTTGATTGCATAAAAACCTCGAGTGTGCTTGAACACACAAATGGAACATTTCATGGTATTTATATTTGCAAAGCCCCTCAGAAACATGTGAAAACATTTGCATGAAACAGGAATAAATGCATTTTCTTTTTTTAACAAAAAGTGAGCTTGTGGTGAAAAAAAACACACATACGTCATGCTCACACATGTGCACCTCATGTGCACAAAGCAGGAAATGTCTCTTTGTCAGTAATACGTTTTTCTATTTCCTGATAGAAAACAAACTGTTAAACTGTTTAAGATTTCATGTGACTAAAGTTACCAAGTTGTTTTTAAAGTATTCGATCATTTCTCAGCCCATGAATTAACATCAAAATGAAACTTCTGCACAAGTTCAGTAAGGAAGATCTATGGCCTCACATCTGTCCACTGCCAGGTGCTGCTGACTAAATCTAAGCTTTATCACTTCCACTTTCCCACACTGTCAAGCTGTTTGTGTT
>NW_024589267.1:0-1124 GCF_018398535.1 Haplochromis burtoni
TTTAACTGCCTCAGTGACCTCGCCCCCGGAAATTGGCGGGTCATTCCCCTCATCCCCAGACTCTGCTTCCTCCTCGGAAGATGTGTCAGTGGGATTAAGGAGGTCCTCGAAGTATTCCTTCCACCGCCTGACAATTTTCTCTAAAAAACAACTGAAGGATGATGATGCAGCTGATGCTGGTGGTTTTGATAAACAGAGTAACAAGTGCATTTAAAATTAAAGTTAATGTCAAAGTGCAATTAAAAACAGCAATATTTTAAAACAAAAAAAAGCCAAAAGGACTGAAGTCCAGCACAGACAGGTCAGAAATCATCTGTCTTGTTGGTGCTTTTGGTAGATTTCAGCCTGTAAATATTGCCAAATATCAATGATGTGACTAAATACGAGATCATTTAAGTAAAGAAATGCACACACATGAAGTATGTAATAAACACACATCTTCAAGTCACGTTACTGTCTCTGTTTATAGCAGTGAAGACAAACAGGAAATAAGTCAAAGCGCTGGTTAGCAGTTTGGTTACTGTGTTTTTCCTCATCAACGGCGATACTGTTAAACTGAGAGGACGTATAGGCACAAGCAGCTTTTCCTGCTCACCGAAAACTGGAAAAACACAGGTGAGTCCTGCCGGTTCCTCATCCTCAAATCATCTGTATTTCTACTTATTTCATACTTAACTTAAAAGATGACTTTTAGTAGCTCCTGCCACAGGAAAGAGAAGCACTTCACACAGCTACCTCAGGACCACAGCCTCCTTCTGCTTGTGTTCAAGATTCAGTATATATAAGATAAGATAAGATAAGATAACTTTATTGATCCCAGAATCGTCTCGTATTCAGAGAAAATATTACGTGTTTCGTCTTGAGGTGAAAAGAAATGCAGTTTGTCCCGGACTTCAGCTACAATGAAAAAGACACACAGCTGGAGTTATTCTGTGTTTGCTGCACAGCTGCCTCTTCTTCGCCCATTCTCTCCCCCTCTCCCTCCTGTTTCTACTTCAATCATGAAACTGATCAATGATCAGCTGATCGGCTCTCTTGTTTGTTTATCGCCCACTTTGCGTCAGAAAGAGGAAACCAGCAGATGTCGCGTTAAACAACAGCAGCACGTTTAAGCTTGATCAGCT
>NW_024589268.1:0-1124 GCF_018398535.1 Haplochromis burtoni
TAGCGGGCTTAGCTTCTCCGATAGCAACAGCTGACAGGAGCAACTGCACACTTCGTTCTTTTTGACTGGGTGCCATTTTTCTTCCCAGATTTATTTTAAATCTTTCCAGTTTGGTTAGAATCCTCACCAGGGTTGAGTGCTATGGTAGTAGGAGTTGTTTCAAAGTTTAATTGTCATTATATTATCGACGAGGGTTCAGAGCCATTTCTGGCATCTTGCCATATGACTTCTCAATAGTACAATATTATAACCCCTTTAAATGTTTACCTGTGATAAACTGGGTCGTGTCCACAATAAGTAGGTTGATGCACAGAGTGGTCACTCTTCAAAGGTGTAAAGCTGGCTTCGGGAGAGTTCTCTGCCTGTTGATAAATCCTTGTAGAAATAAAAGAGTGTTTCATTTGAAACGTATCTCCCTAACATTTTCTATGACAAGATAAAACCAAAATCATGAGTTAAACAAAGCTCAAAATCTTAGTAGAATTTTCCTTTCCAGTATTAAAATGATTCATTTTGATGTAGCCAAACTTTGATATTAGGATTTTAGACCAAAGAGTAGATACAAAAAAAAAGGTGCTACAGTCTGCCTTAGCAACATGGTCTGATGTAAATAAGTGAGAATAATTAGCAGACCGAGAAGAAAACAGCACCATTGGAATCACAATATTCATTCTCTTGAAGTTACACTTTAAATTAAAAACATGAAGCTGTAATCCTGGGGATTGTTGTGAGGTGTATTGTCAGTGAGACTGTTGTAATGCAATTGTACAGTAACAGTAAGTGTATTCATTTGGTAAATGAATGCATTTGCCTGAGTCTTATAATCTTACCAATCTGCTTTTAAATGGTGTCCAGCGTAAGTAGGTTCATACACTGACTCATAACTCTCCATGGGAACAGAGCTCAGTTCAGCAGAGTCTGGTCCCTGCTGCTGGATCCTAACAGCATGGAACATGGTCATTGCTAACAGCATCATTTCACCTCATTTAAACTCAACTTTGCTTGTTTTGTTAGGTTTTAGTAAGGGTAACATCCATATGCACAACAGTGCCATTTTTAAGAAATGGATTTCATTGAGTACTTTTATCTTACCTTTGATCTGCCTTTAAATGTTCAACATTAAA
>NW_024589269.1:0-1124 GCF_018398535.1 Haplochromis burtoni
ATCTCTGCAGCAGGTTCTGGTTCTACTCCAGAAAGCCCTCAAAACCATACAGCATACTTTGCAAGTTTGAACAAACTGCCTTCCCACAGGTCTGCTTCATATGCTGGGATATGCAGAGTAAGCTACACAAACTACAGCTACTAGCTGTAAAATGAATATAAACTCTCATTGTTATTCACACATTAAAAACAGAACAGCTCATTTTTTGTTGCTCCTGCTAAACTCATTAACTGATTCAAACCAGAGTGTGAAAACACTGACAGTCATTGAGAAAACCCAGAAAAACTCTTTACCTGATTCACTTTATATTTTGCAGGTGTTTTGTTGGGCACCTCAGTAAAAGCGCAGCACCAATTTTAGAATGAACAATTCTCATATTATTCTTATATTTTTTTTCCTTAGTGTGAATACTACCCGCTCCATTCTCTATGGGGCTGAGGTCACATGAATATTAAAAAAACAGGAAATACCATTATGGGTTTGGTACATCACCCTGAGCTACGCCTAGTGAGACCCCCAACTCTCTGTGAATGGTACTCATGGCCACTGATCAGTGGTTGTTGATCAATGGTCATGAGAATTTGCATAATTATGATTAAGGAACTGACCTCCCAGCCCATTGTTCCTTCAGTGGGCTGGTTTCAGTCATTATGCAAATGTACTGTTTATAAGATTGGGGAAACCTGCAGTCAGCTGAGACTGAAGAAGTCACTCGGATGAGTGACGAAACTTTTCTCCCACAAAACGCTACGTCCAGATGAACAGAATCAACTTTTGGAGATTTACTTTCCTGGATGATTGAGAATGCATCAAGATATTTGATTTCATGCAGAAATTAAAGCAGAGTGAAGTGATGAGTGATGGACTGCTTGTTGTAATTTAAAACAACACACCAACACACATTTCAAAGTAAAAAAGTAGTAGCTCTTCATGGGTCTCTGATGCCAATATTTATCAAGTAAAACATAATTAAAACATTAAAAGCTTTGCATTGTCACATGATGGCCTGTGGTGGAATAAAATCAATCATTTTCAGTCCACATGAAAAGAAGAGACCATTTTTTTCAGTTTGTATAATAAATAAATGTCTCAACCTTAATGTTTCTTCTAAGTGGTGTTTTACA
>NW_024589270.1:0-1123 GCF_018398535.1 Haplochromis burtoni
CAAATGCCTATCAAAAATTCATTCCTGCTCTGTTAACAGCAGACATCAATTAATACAATTTAAAATTGTCCATCGGCTACATTATTCCAAGGTTCGACTACACAAAATTTATCCTTCAACTTCCCCCATATGTGACAGATGTAAAACATCAGAGAGCACATTGGCTCACGCTTTCTGGCATTGCCCCTCATTGACCAATTTTTGGTCCAAAATATTTGATTGGTACTCTAAAGCTTATGGGATTTCCATCTCACCCAATCCAGAAATTGCAGTTTTTGGCTGTGTACGTTGCAGAACTATCCCTGCGACTGTGCGGGTGCCAATCGACCTCGGAATGATGATTGCGAAAAGACTTATTCTAAAGGAATGGAAGTCCGCTGCTCCTCCCTCCTTCAGTGTCTGGCTCAATGACATGTTATCAGTCATTCAGCTGGAAAAAGTTCGATACCTGCAAACACCTGCAGCAAATGTTTTCTCAAAATCCTGGACTCCGTTTTGTTCTCATCTTGAGAAAGCTCACGTTGTATAAACATGTACCATGGCACTGCAATTTCCCTGTTTATTACATATTCATGACATTTAATTCGTTATGGATACTGGTAGTTTCTGATTTTAATGTTTTCTTTCTTTTTTCTTTTGTCTTTCCCTATTGACTATTATTATTGTGCTATTTCTTGTCCTATCATCTCAGCGCCTGAGCTGTATTTGTTTGTTGATGGAGTTTTCTATGCTGAAAAAATTAAAAAAAAATATTGGAAATGTGTACATTGTAAACAGGTCCAAGCACTGAACCTTTGAAACTCAATAATTAACCTATGTGTGTGAAGAGGACTTGCCATTTACATGGACAAATTAAAGTCTGTTAGATAGACATGATTCAAACCACTGCATTGCAGTACCTCTAATACCTAAAGCATGGGAAATTCTCTGTAATAAAACATTTAAGGTGAACAGTATCAAATGGTGCACTGAGGTCTAGCAGGACAATTCAATTCAATTTTCTTTATTGTCCCACAAGGGGAAATTAGACAAGCACACAGATGAGTCCATTGTCAGAGGGCATTAAAAGTTCATTTGTAACGTTAAATAATGCTGTTTCTCTATTGTTTCATAGCTGAAACTC
>NW_024589271.1:0-1123 GCF_018398535.1 Haplochromis burtoni
ACAGCCCACTTAGGCCTTAAAGGCTGCAGACCCTGAATTGGGATACAGCCACAAATTTGCTTCCATCATCCAACCTGAACAGGAAATAGAGGTGGCTCACCATCAAAGTAAAAGCTGCTCTTTTGAACATAGTATTAAAGAAAATCTACAGTATGAATTAGAAAAGACAGAAATAATTTTCTAGTTGTTTTTAAATTGGGCAGAAATGAAACTACACCGATCTTAAATATGTGACAGACATTTAATCCCATTTCAGTTTGGCCTCATCCTGGGCCGGATTATCCAACACACACTCTGACCACAGGCCCAGGGGCCACGCACAGCTGGGCTCCATCCAAGAGACAGGAAACTAAACCGACACAATAATAAAGAGCACCATTTGATCTTCTTACATTTTAGCTCTTCAAGCCAAACATAGTAAAAACATGAGCATATCTATGTTTCCTGATAAAATGATGTGACAGTTAGAATAGAGTAAAGTGGCGGTGTTACAGCCTCTTCCCTCTGCTGCTGAGGCTGTTGGTCTCTCCCAAACTCAGCTACAGGACTTCCAAATGAATGAAAGCAGCAGAAGTGGCTTTACAAATGAAAGAGGAAGAGGAGAAGAAGAGGAGAGGGAGAACACCCTGACCATCGCTGCAGCTGAAAACATCACACTTCAATTAAAGTCTCTGCTCCGATTGGCTGGCCTGGAATCCCTGTTACCCATAATGCAACAGGTGACAGACATCAACTGTGTTTAATATTTAGGCATGTATATCACTGATGTGGTTCAGCTCTTCTTATATTTTACCACCAACATGTTCCAAAAGGAGATGCTTTTACTTTGAAAGCCAGCTGTATCTGTTTCCTGTTTTCATTGTTGGATAATGGAACAAGTCGATGCTTCGGTGCGTTGAAGTGTGTTACACAAAAATAAGAAAAGTTTTCACGATGTTCAGCCAGAATCGAGGGTTGAAGAATGAATTCACACGTCAATAAACATTTTCATCAGCACAAGCAGGACAATGAAAGCAGGAAATACCCCAAAACTGCCATTTCTCATTCTACAACTTCAACAACTGCACATGAATTATACCTTAAACACAGACCCACAGTCTCTGATTGCTCTGAAATCTCACTG
>NW_024589272.1:0-1123 GCF_018398535.1 Haplochromis burtoni
CCAGAGGTCACTACCCTCACCTGTGGTCACGAGCTCTGGGTAGTTACTGAAAGAATGAGATCAGGGCCAGAGCAGCAGAAATGTGCTTTCTGTAAGCCATGACTGGCCTCTTCTTTAGAGAAATGGTCATTCATCCAGTCATTGGAGAGAAGCTCAGCTGCTTCTCTTCCACAGTCAAAATAATACACACTGCTATAATTATGCATGCAAAGCTAATAAAATTTAATGGAGAGAATGAATATAAAGAATATTTAAAGTTGAATTCTTGTTCATAGATTTATTTGTTTTACAGAGGTGTTCTAGAAAATGTTATTTGTGATGGAATAACAAGGAAAGTACGGAGCCCTGTGAGGGACATGGGAGGAAAATAAATGAAAATAAAATTTTGCGAGATCCTGAGTTACTTTTGTGAGATCTCGGGATCTCTCAAAATCTTAGGCCACATCCTTCGGAGGCCGCCAGAAGGAAGCTGACAGGGAGGGCGAGGCACGGTGTGCCGGGAGTGCGGTATTCTCGCCGTCTCTTTGGGCCTCGACCTCCCAGTCAGCTATCGAGCGCAGCGGGTGGGTAACAGACGACTACGAAAACATCGGAGCACTTTTTACAAATATGTGATGTCTTGATAAACCAATCAGATATTTGAAGTTTACACAGCTACATTTTTTCCTGAAAATATCTTAAAATTTTATTTTGTGACCCAGAAAGAATAATATTAAAACTAAGTAGCTGCCACCATTGTTGGAAACTGGAATTGGCTGGGCTGCGCTATGAATTCTGGGATAGGATGGGCCACAAAGGACACACCTACTTTTGCGAGGTCTTGCAAAAGTTCATCTTCATTTTTTTCCTTCCATGTTTGTTGCGGGGGAAAGAAGTGTTGCACTCACTTAAAATAACACAGAAGCCACAGCTACATACACATCAAACATTTGATACATTTCTTCATCTAAAACATTTTCTGTAAATTTAAATTTCTTCATTCAGCTTGAAGAAAAAATAACGCAGATTCACCCAAAGCTCAGTAACAGCTATAACCCAGCCATATGTAGTAATACACAATAATAAGGAACTATGATGACTGTGGGGGAGTGTAGATATTACTGATACTCATGACCATAGATTT
>NW_024589273.1:0-1123 GCF_018398535.1 Haplochromis burtoni
AAAAAAAACACATATAGTTTAGCATAGCATTAATTGCTCCATGTATCAAATTTTTCCCTAAATTAAATCCTTGTTAAGATATTTGCTTACCCTGTGTTGTAAATGGGCTACATCATACATGGTGTTTTTTACTGAACAGGATCTTCATACCTCAAAAAAAAAACCCAAAAAACAACAGCTATTCATGATTTTTACTCTGCTGAGTTTCTGACTGATGATCACACATTTACGACATACACTGCTTTTGACTGCAGGGGGTGGTAAAGTGCAGGTAGTAGAAGGTGGCAGTGCACCAATTACATATTTAGATGCAGTTATACAACATCTTTTCTTTCAATATAAAGTACTTAACAATATTATTAGGTCACCTGATATAAAAACAAGACAACACCAGTATTTTAAAAGTCAAAAATGTGTTCAAACTAACAATTATATCATTATTTATTAGGCAAATACCAAATTGAATTCACATTTTCATACCCAAATCCGAGCTGGCACTCTGGACTACTCTGAGAATACAGAAATTAACAAAGCATAACAATCAAGCACTAAAATGAATTGCAAATAAATAACTATAATTTTACATCTTAATCAAAAAATATCAATGTGCTTTACAATTTTTTTCTGTTTTTTTTGTTAAGCAGTACATTTGAAAATTTATAAATAACAATAATAATCAGATTTTAGCATCAAATTTCTAATTTCTATTCAAGAGCTTGGATCAACCATTACAGAAGCATAAAAAATGATGCTGCTAATTACCAAAAGTGTTAATTTAGGGCAGCTGTGGCATAAACCCTACATCAGGCAGTGTCTAATACTGCATAAAATGCAAAATATGAACATTTACAGCATATCTGAATATGGTGTCATTTAGTTATTCCTTAAAACAATCAATCAGTTCTGGTGCTTTACTGGAAACATAAGGGGCAGTAGATTTTACTGTTTTATTATTGTGTAGTGTTGGTTGGTGTGTTGAAAATTTTGTCTAATGATATCTTTAAAATTATTGGCGTTATAGGCAAAAGAGCGAAATTATTATTATTATTGTTGTTGTTGTTATTATTAATCTATTTTTTGCATAAGCAGGGATTTATATAGGATTACAATGGCCCATTCCTCT
>NW_024589274.1:0-1123 GCF_018398535.1 Haplochromis burtoni
CAGCATCCAGCGACAGGGCCACTGTTGGATATACTGAATCATATACATAATTTTGCAAATTAACCAACCGCCTAATATTATCTGAACTCAACTGGCTAAGAACAGTGGGTCATAAAACGAGGCTGAAGGTGTAGAAAAGACTGACCGAGCTCACTGAGGTTGCAGTAGGCGCCCCACTCTGGAGCGCTGTTCCTGTGTTGCTTCTTTGTCTTCATCTGGAAATTTCACAAAGACACATTAAAGGTAAAAAACAAACAAGACATCTTCTTAAAGTATGTTTCAGAAAAACTGTCTCGATCTTAAAAATGAACACTTCAATCAGCTGTAGACAGGATGATGTAACAGGGTACAAACATTCGAATTCAGCTGTGAATCAGTGTGTTGAGAGTATATACTGTCGAGTGAAATGGGTTTGTTTTTGAGGAAAATAAATTTAAAAAGAAAGTCCTTTTTTTCTTGAAGGGAACCATAAATGTGGAACAGCAAAAACTCATATAGTCCTGTGTGAAAATTAAGCACATGACCCATGACCACTCTTAGCAGAAATAACGCAGTAAGCGTCTTCTGTATGATTTTATCAGTCTGTCACATCCCTGTGGGGGGATTTTGTCCCACTCGTCTTTGCAAAACTGCTTTAAATTATTGAGGTTTGCAGGCATTTGTTATGCACAGCATAAGATCCTTCCACAGCATTTCAATCAGGTTGGTGTTTGGACTTCCTGCAGCTTTTCTGGTATGCTTGAGTAACGGGGTTTTGACTGTTGGACAGATGGCTTCACATTTCACTCTAGTACACATACTTTGTATATGTTGGGTTATTTTTATTTTTATTTTCTTCAGCAGTTTGCACAGTCTGACCTTGGGACCAGCAAAGTGCTTTTGATTTTATAGAGGTGATCACATTTGACTGGATATGATGCTGTTGTGCTTTCTTTCTGTTGTATCAGCTTTTTAGAGTTTGACAGTAAGATCTGTACTGAGGGCAATTTAGTTCAGGTGGGATTAAAAACGTCACATTAAGCTGGAGTTTCTTAGACTGAGATGTGGCAAAGGAAAGAAAAACACAAAACAAATTGCACTGAAAATTTGGTCACCAATAAAAAGTTAAATCTTTATGGATTAA
>NW_024589275.1:0-1123 GCF_018398535.1 Haplochromis burtoni
GGATGAGCTTCGGAGAACCGAACGATCCAAGATCACGCGAAATCGTCAACAATCAAATCCAGCTAACTTACTTAGCGAGGTACGAAGAACGGACCCCTGGATCATCATCGCAGTTGTTTATTTATCAAAAGAATCAGATTCAGTAGATACTGACATTTTATTAGAAATATTATTCTTATTTGGTTATGATGAGCAGTTCCTCAAATGATTTCATGATTACCTTTCTAATATTAATCATGAAATCCATAGTTTCCCAAGGTTTCAGAACATTTTTACAGGTGTTCCACAAGGATCCATACTTGGATATCTTTTATTCACTGTTAAAATATTATTATAATAATAATAATTATGGTGATTATGATTCTTATTATTAAACTGTGATCTTCCATTCCTAAGGCACCGTTGCATTAAAAGTAGATGATTCTCTAATGGAACACTAGTATTTAGAGGCAGCAACAATGCTGAAGAATATATACACATTTTGGATCAACATATGCTGCTTTCACGGAAAGAAAGTAAGTCAATACGAAAGCGTGTTCAGCACATATAACAGTAGTATGCCTTTTTATTTTTTAAGTATGAATATAAAAAATAATTACCTTATACCAGTCCCTTTTATATAAGCAGTTTTTGTCATCTTTGCAGAATTGTTGTAATTCAGCCACGAACTGCGTTTATAAGGTCATCCCACATCCTCTCAATCGGATTCAGGTCAGGACTTTCTCTAAGCCACCCCAAAGTCTTCATTTCATTTTTCTTAGGGTATTCATAGGTAGTGTGTTTTGGATTATTGTCCTGCTGCAAAACCCAAGTGCACTTCAGCTTGAGGTCACGAGCAGATGGCTGGACATTCTCCTTCGGGATGTTTTGGTAGAAAGCAAGATTCATGGTTCCATTTACCTCAGCAGTCTTCCAGGTCATGAGTCACCAAAACAGCCCCAGACCATCACACTAACACCACCATATTTTACTGTTGGTACGAAGTTCCTTTTCTCAGATGGTGTGTTAATTTTACACTAGATGATGCTGGTGAGGCGTGAGATATGTGAAGACTTATCAAAGTGTCTGAAATGTAACATTCCAACTTCCCCCTTAGTGTGTTTGTTGGGCAGCTTAGATAATG
>NW_024589276.1:0-1123 GCF_018398535.1 Haplochromis burtoni
TGCGATCGCACTTTTCTGTTATATCAACGATTATTAGTCGCCATTTATCACGAAGTCTAAAAGGCAACTTTGAAACAAGAATCCTCATATTGGTTGAATTTTCCAGCTCATCAAGAAACCCAGCTTCATCCATTGTGTTGAAGCAGCTTCTTAGAAAGAATGTGTAAGCACATAATGCTGAAACATCATCAGACTTTAAAACTGACCAATTAAGAGCCTTGTCTATAAATGCAGACGTTATCTTTGCTCTGTTACCAAAGTTCCACTCAAGCTGCCTTTTTGTCTCAACATAAGCTGTCTGTGGACTCATGTGCATACAACTTCTCACTAAAATTCTGGGCTGTCCTGTAGTAAACTGTTCTAAATAATAAAGCCTATCCTGCATATTATCATTTTTAGTCTCTATTCCTTGTTCAAAAGCCTTAAGAAAGGATCTAAAACGCAAAGGATCACCACCAAAAACAGGAATGTCTATAGCTGGAAGCAGTGACAACCTCTGTTGGTTTACAAGCATCTGAGTAATTTCATTTTGCTTTGTCATAATCTCTATTAGGGCATGTTACGTTTCGGTGTTGTCAGTGTTTTGTTTTTGCGTGACTGTCATGTGTTTCCTGTTTTACTTTGAAGGTCTGTTGTTATCTTAGTGTGTTCAGTTTACGTTTCCTTGTCTTGTCAGGTCTAATTTGCCCCAGCTGTGTTTCCCTCCTGTGATCCATTCCCTGATTGCTCCCTCTATGTATTTAAGCCCTGTGTGTCAGTTGGTCATGGTCGCGATCTCCCCCGTGTTGTAAATAGTTTGGTGTTTTGTTGTAAATAAATAGTCTGTTGTAAATAGCTGTGAATGGGTTTGTTAATATTTTCGTTTGAGACATCTTCGTTTTGGGATTTTGGTGGAGAGCTTTAGTTTTTTTCTCGTGTGTTTTTTTTCTTATTTTTATTTTCATACGTTGCACGCCGGTTGCCTAGGCCGGGGTGTAACAGGGCACTGCTGTGAACATCAACCTGTGAAGAGATTGGCCTTGGGCTTTCCCCTTCTGGTTTGACCTTAGCAGGTGCATGTGTCTCTAGGGGCATTGGCAAAGGAGAATGAACTAAAGGGGCTTTCTTTGTTCTTGGAGCCTTT
>NW_024589277.1:0-1122 GCF_018398535.1 Haplochromis burtoni
CTGATTGCATTGTGCACATCTGTATCCATGTATATTCTTTGCACTAGGTAGTCCTCTTGTGCCCACACAACAAAGTCACACCACTGCATCCCACTGATGAGCAGTTGTCCTTGCACTTGCCAGTAATATGCGTGGCTCTTTTTTAGTTTAGGGGTACCACATTCCATCTGCACATATTTGCAGTCAAAGTTTTGTACATTGGGACATTTGAATTCGACGAAGCCAAACTGGGGGTATTCATTGGGGTCAAAAACAATACCATCTGGAGATGCAGCAAGCCAGGGGGCAATGGGGTGAATGACCAAACCACAGGGTGAGTAGTTAACATTCATTAGCCTACTATACTCTGCTGCTATTGCAGGCTCCTTCTCAGTTCCTCTCCTCATGTCTGCTGTCTGCTTTGTTCCCTTCAATATACGCTCTGCTAGTGACTCGGCCGAGCTCTGGCCTCTGACGTGACACACCTCCCGAAACCTAGAGGCAGTCACTCTGGGCCTGCGGAGCTGATGCCACTCAGACGAAGAGCTTTGCTCACGTGTAGCTTCCTCTATTTTGTGAGCCATTTCCAGAGTTACAGACACGCTTTTCAGATGCAGAAGCTCTTCTTCTGAGCACACAAACACACAATCTGAAGGCAAGATGTCATACCCCTCCAGAGGCAAGTGCGGTGTTGGTGGTGCATCACGGTGTAGTGTGATGTACCGGGTTGTCAAAACCGGCTGCTGATATGACAGAACACTGCCCTCCTGCACCAGCCCAAAGGCACTTTCCACAAGGGGCGTGTCAGGTCTCATGTTCATTGTGGTCACAAGTGGCCTGTCCTCAATATTAAATTTTGCATATGCCTCCATTATTCTGAACAAGCAGGGATCTGGTAACGGACCCACCATGCCTCTGTAGAAGCCACTCCTAAAGAAAACATCAATGACAATAATGTAAGGAAGAAGGTTATTATACTGAACAACAACTAAACTAAAAACTAAAAGGTGTAAAACAGTGGTGCATAAGTTAGAGACTGGGATGTATATGTGCATGACTGAGTTAGCCGTCTTCAGAAAGTGTAATGTTGTATGTAAATTAATACCTATTCTGACACATGTATGTATGAACAAATAGCAACAT
>NW_024589278.1:0-1121 GCF_018398535.1 Haplochromis burtoni
TATATCATGTTTAACCTGAGTAGCCAAAGAGCGGGGTCTGAAAACGATGAAGCCGGGAGTCCGCTGCTCTCGCCGGCTGGAGTGATCATTGAACCCCCCGGCTTGCTATCGAGCGGGTGGGTAACAGACGTCTCCGAAAACGTCGGCGAACTTTTGCAAATATGCGATTTTTGAATTAGGATTTTAAGAAACAGAATACATGATTAAAAAAAAGCAGCATACATGTTTTTAAAAAAATAAGGTAGGATTTTAAGTAACGGAATACATGATTAAAAAAAACAAGGTTAAATATAGGAAGCATGCAGGATAAGAATCAGCAACCTTTGTAAAACTCCGTAACCAATCGGAGTTCCCCTATTTTGACCACGTCCTGCCCCACCAAATTGTCATAAGCGTCTGTGATGGCGTCAAAGACTTTCCTCACCGATTTCAGCTCATGAAGCAGAGTCTCCGCTACCATCCCAACTCTATCGTCCTCAGTCTTGATGTTGCTGCCAGTCAGCAGACGTTGAATGGAAGGAATGAAGCGAGGGGTGAGCAGTTTCTTCCTGATGTTGTAATAGTTGTCGGAGTAAAAATCATCCTCCAGAATTTGCAGACACTCGTGTTGTCTCTGGCTGGGATGATCTATCTTACAGCCGTTACATTCCTCGGTGCGGTACTTGTTTATCACCAAGTTGACCAGATGATACACAGCCGTTTTCACAGTGTCAATGAATAAAGAAGACGCCCAGCCGTCCATCTCGTCAGCATGCTGCCGCTGCCGCCGCTGTCGCTTCAGAGGCCCGTAGTAGTTGGGAGTGTCGGTTACCAGTTCACCCTCGTCAGAAAAACAATCGGTGGAGCTGGTCTCCTCATTGCGAAGCAGGGGTGCAGAGTCCATCTCTCTCTCTCTGAGCTAAAAAAAAAGGCTTTTTTGAACGGGCTTCCTTTTTCAAAACAGAAGGAAGGGGGGCGTGGTCCGGGAGGGGCGGGGATTTTCAAAAGCAGAGAGATTTTCTCACTCCTACAGCATCCCTCCAGCAGCGGCAAGTTTGAAAAAGAATTGTAATATCCTTCCTCACTTGCAGCATTCTTACGACCCACTCTTTGGCTGGTAAAACCATCATGCTGCGAAATAA
>NW_024589279.1:0-1121 GCF_018398535.1 Haplochromis burtoni
TTTGGAAATATTCCTGTTGATGAAGTGTATGTCACCACGTTTCCTTTGAAATCCTTCTTCTTGTGCTTCAGTGTTTTGTTTGCAGTCATGACGAGGTGGGCGAGAGCTAACAACGTCCACAAACACAAACCAGCGGAGGCCACCCCCTGGAGTCAGCTGAGAACAAGACGACCACCAGGAGCCGGAGGAGGCGACGGTGGCAGCAGCAGCACTGCTGGCGTTAGAGTAGCTGAGAGGAATCCTCTGAGAAAGACACAGCCCAGTGGGTCTGCTATAAAGAAACCCAACGGCAAGAAAAAGCAGTACATCAGCGAGGATGTAAACGGCTTCCAGGAGTATCTCCAGCAAACGGGGCAGCACCTGGCTAAAAAAAGTCAGGAGGGAGTTGTTTTGAAAAGGTTTGACTATTAACTACAAATGATATCCTAAAAACTTCATAAATAACGGCTGATAAAACATTTATCAGCCACACCCTTGAGGTGCTTCCTAGTTAGCCAAAATGATCTGATCCATTAATAATCAAACGCGGTGCTCTTTTTAGCTAATGAATCTTTACAACTCACTTGGTTTTGGGTAAGACTTGAATTCAGAGGCATGGCTACTTTGACAGGCAGCTTGGCTGACAACTTTTTGATGGACAATCCCAGACATTTTGTTGGATCACTTTCTCCACATTAGCACCAAACAGTGCCTCGGTGCACCTTGCCAAGATTCCACATGCGATCACTTCTGGTTCCAACAAAAATATGGTGGCCACACTAACTTTAAAGCTTCAAAATGTGGAGACCACAAATGAAATTTATGTGCAGTGAGCAGAGTTGAGAATATACCACAGCTGTAGAGACGTCGAACCCTTTCAATGTCAGTCTTTGTCAGTTTATCTCTCTGTCCCATTTCCTTCACATCTTTCTTTGGGAAGATGGTGGGCAGGCCGGTCGCTGAAAAAAAATCCCTGACACAAGAGTAATCACCTTGAAGTACCACGTAACCTTTACAGAGAAACGGTTTGTTATGCATTTGTCATTTTGGGTACTGTACCTTCCATAGTGCATGATGGAGGTAGCGTCATATGGAAGAGAAAAGGTCTCGCCATCTTGCATTCTGAAGTTTTTCTCCATCCC
>NW_024589280.1:0-1121 GCF_018398535.1 Haplochromis burtoni
GCTCGAGGTCAAGTCGAAGGGCCTTCAAATCATCCTGGATTTGTTTCATCCATGTCTTCTTTGGTGCATTTCGATGCACCCTCCAATCGGTGGGGCGGGTCAACCAGAGTAGGCCATATATATAATATATATTAGTGCTGTCAAACAATTAAAATGTTTAATCAGATTCATTACAGGGGTACTGTGGATTTTGATTAATCACAATTAAATATCATTCATTTTTTATTCTATATTAATCACCTTTCATTTTGCATGAGCAAACAGACTCGAGAAAAAAGGGGAAAATATACGCACTTAACATGTTTGTTAAGCATCTTGAACATTCATGTTAACAAAAAACTCTGTAAACATTTATCCACTCTCTCTCTGTCACTCTTGGGGAGGTACTTCAAGTCCTTGAAACGAGGAACCAAATCTATGTAAAGCGCGTGTTCTCAACGATATTAATAGGTCTGCAGTTTGTTGCAATCCACTTGGCAATTGTGTCAGTCAATATGTCCGAGGTAGACTTACTGAGTTCCCGATGCTCCGTGAGTGGTTTGTCGCAAGCTAGGGTGATGCATTAGCCAAAGTTCTAGCAGCATGCCCAACTAACGTATGCTTCGCGTCAATGTAATATTTTAACTTTCGAAGTGCTTCGGTGAAAAGCAAATTCCTTCTTACACAATGTGCATAATACTTTATGTTGGTTGACTGTTCGATCTTGGTATTTTTTCATGACTCAAATTTCCCATCGAGAGGGCAAATGTGCGTTTATCATTTTGCATATTCAATTCAATTCAATTTTATTTATATAGCGCCAAATCACAATAATAGTCACCTCAAGGCGCTTTATATTGTAAGGTAGACCCTACAATAATAGATACAGAGAAAAATCCAACAGTCAAATGACGCCCTATGAGCAAGCACTTCGGGGACAGTGGGAAAGAAAAACTCCCTTTTAACAGGAAGAAACCTCCGGCAGAACCAGGCTCAGGGAGGGGTGGGCCCATCTGCTGCCACTGGTTGGGGTGAGAGAAGGAAGACAGGATAAAAGACATGCTGTGGGAGACAGAGGTTAATAACAGATATGATTCAATGCAGAGAGGTCTATTAACACATAGTGAGTGAGAAAGGTGACT
>NW_024589281.1:0-1121 GCF_018398535.1 Haplochromis burtoni
TTTCTCCTGATGATCAGTTTCAAGTCATTTGGAAATCCTATCTGCATACCATCAGTGTTTAGCCCAACCCAGCTGTTGGGCAAGAGGAGCTTTGGAGCACCCTTAACCTTTCATCTAGCAACATCATCAAGACATTTTGATTTTATTGTTTAAGAACAGATACCTGGAAAACTACCTGACCGACCATCAGGCTCAGCTCCACTGTGTTAGTGCTAGTTAGCAAATGCTACCATGCTAACATGCTAAACTCTTACAGGGCTAGATAAAGTATGCAAGCCAGAACATTAAGTTCATTTCTTGTAGTATAAGTGATGCTGCAGTTTTTGACCTCTTCATCTAGTTTTTTTGTCCACTTTATATATATGATGTCAACACCCTGAAGCTCCACGCTGACCGCATGTTTGAGATGGTTTCAAAGAGAGAGGTTCATGGTGATCTTAAATACCTGCCTCCTAACGCTCTCCTCTCCTTTTCATAAATCACTGTCTCCGGGGCTACTGGGGGGTGCAGGAAACACACTGGGTTTAATTTAATAAGCACACATTTCTCTCTGCGGTGCACACTTTGTACTCACATATGGGGATGGACAGAAATGTTACAGCGCAATAAATTTTACAGTCTGGGTTCACTTTACAGTCAGATTGGTGCAAACGTGTTGTTAAAGAGGCAAAGCAGCAGTGTTTGTAGACGGGGGTAGCAGTGAATAACTCGTGGGTCGTTCCATAGGGGTGTCCTGTGGCCCCCCACTCCATGTGGCCAACGGGGTGGTGCGGGGGGCGGTGTTCCAGTTCGGGGACGTGGCGGTGTACTCGTGTTATGGCGGTTACACCATGGAAGGCATTGGAAGGAGCAGGTGTCTGGAGAACGGCACCTGGACGCCGCCTCCCACATGCAGAGGTAGAGCGAACGTGAAACGGAGACTCCCTGCTTCAGCTGACTTATCCTGTAACTCTTACTGCCATGCAGCTTCTCAGCTTTTGAATTCTTCCCTTACCTACTGCTGCTTACGAAACAGAGATTTTAATCCAGATGCTGCACGGTAAAGTGCAGGAACTCAGCCTGAACACTGGGCATGCTCTGAAGTTCCAGTGTGACAACGGCTACAACCTGGTGGGAGATCC
>NW_024589282.1:0-1121 GCF_018398535.1 Haplochromis burtoni
ATCTGAAACTAATAAATATATGTACAATATATAATAGTATATGCATACTACCATGTGGTGCAGCTGATGGTCAGTAGGTCCAGGCGTTCAAACACTAAATATGCCAAGCTAGTAAACTGTGCGATGCAGTAAGTACAGTGTGTCAGAGAAATGGCTCTGATGTAGAGGAATCCACAGATTTGTCGTCTCGGTTCCCCAGAAACTTTGAAAATGCAAATATCCCAAACTTTCTCTGTCGTCTGAAGTAATCTGAAGATGGATGATATCCACTGATGTTCCCACTGTCACATGCATACAAGCTAACACTGTCCCCTGAGGCGGTTACTCTTTCCCAGCTGTTTGAAGACTACATGCTTTTGTTTTTGGTTGCTGAAGGTCAAAGGTTAAACTTTGGGTTAAACATGTCACCTACATCTGTAACTTTACCCAGTCGTCCAATCACTGTGGACGAGGGGCGGAACAAACACTATATTGACTCTGGGGCAGTTTCACTGAAATGCTCTTCTGTATCTTCAGGCAAAACCAGACTGGGTTAACAACTCCCGTGTGTTTAACTGGGAGCACAGCAGACGGACCTGGGCAGGAACGCACTGACGTCCACTAGCCTTTCACTCGGTTTGGCTATTCTTCACAAAGCAGGTCTTTCGACAGCATCTTATACACAGTTGGATGGAGAGACTAATTTTTCAAGGCAGGAAATATTACAGGTTGGTAGCCTGAAGATATTCAACCTCAGGAGAAAACAGCAGTTGCAGAGGACATGTTATAGTTCTGTTAAGAAGGCAACATAGCTTCCACATGTTCAGACTGGAGGTGGATAACAGAGAATAAGCTTTAGTGCTTTAGAGTCGTTAGTGATCCTGATGGCCCGGGATCTGCACCTTTCAGCGTAGATGTCCTGCAGTGTTGGTAAAGATGTTCCCATAGTGCGTTCAGCTGTGCGCACGACCCTCTGCAGGGCTTTCTGTTGCTGTACTGTGCAGTTCCCGTACCACACCGTGATGTTATTACACAGGATGTAGAATCTCCTCTGGATGTTCTTGGAGATCTTAAACCTCTTTAAACGCCTCAGATGATAGAGGCGCTGTCTGCCTTTGCTGATGAGGAAGTCCGTATGTGTG
>NW_024589283.1:0-1121 GCF_018398535.1 Haplochromis burtoni
TCGTAGAAGAGGAGTACGCTGAAGTAAATGAAGGTGAGACTTGTTATGACTTGTTAAAAGCCATTTGTATTCAGATCAACCACTATTAAATACATTATCAATTAACGTATAATAATGTAAGGCAATATAAATGTTTTATTGAGTAGAAATTGGTTCTATCGACTGATTTAATTCTGTTGTCAAAACAGAACCAGAAAAGTCCACTGCAAGAAGAACTTCGTCACATGTCTATCAACTTGTGCCAGATGACGCTTTTTATTCTGTATTACAAGAGGTAAGACTGAGGCAGTGGTGTTATATTGCAGATAATATGTGATGAATACCAAAGAGTGGACAGTTAATACAGATTTCAATACATTAGTACTTTTCAAAAAGTACTTTTAACGTTGGCAACTTATTTTACTGAAGTTATTTTACTGAAAGTACAGGCTTGGAAATGTATTAAAAACAATAAAGTAAAAAGTAGCTCCTCATTAGGACATTTGAAAAAAAACCCCACAAAAACAAAAACAGTTTGTGTGTTTGCTGGGCTGATAGAAACGCTGCATTTGAAATCGCCTGCCACTTAAAGATGCTAGTTCCTCTTCTGTAGGGCTGTAGGCACCACAACTGCGTATATGTTATAACTAATTCCATCTCTTTGTGTGCAGTAAGCCATGGTTATGGATACACCAGTAAGATTGTACTTTGCATCAAGAGAAATTGCCTGGAACCGTAAAAACTGAGAAACTGCTGCAAATCCAGTCCACCACCCACGATCCTGCTGCTCATCAGAAGGACCAGAAGCAAATAGGCAGCAGTTCAGAGATGGACAGCCTGTTTAACTACTGATCATCTTAGAGTGGTGATAAGCCATTATCCTGATCATCTGATTGTTATGATGTCTGTGTTATATTGTAGATGCCCTGTAAAGTGGCCTAACCCTACATGGACTAAGGTTATGCAAGGCCTAATGTATTTATTTTAAATTTTGTGAAATAATAACTAAAACAACTCTGGTCTTTCAGGAAACATTTGTATTTTCTGTCTGGCTCAAATGGCAATGAAGTTACAAGCATTTAAAGAGTTTTTGTAAAATGGGCCCACCTCTGGACCCATTACTCATTTCACTTTTTTAGTGA
>NW_024589284.1:0-1121 GCF_018398535.1 Haplochromis burtoni
GCCACCAGGCCCTCTGACCACCACCAGTAGGCAACGGGTGCCGGGTGAAGTGACATTATTAGTACAAAAAAACCCCATCAAAGTTGTGGAGTTGTAAAGTATTTTGTCTCGCATCAGTTATATTGTTATGGCAAATTTTCAAATCTATATCGTGATAAATATTTTTGGACATATTGCCCTGCCCTATCTACTATGAAACATTTAGTCACAGGTTATGGTTAAAAGTTTACTTTCTAATGTGAGCCAATTCTGATCTAAGTTGAAAGGGCCGCCTACAGATAAGGCTTAGACCATGGCTATTCAACTAAGAAGTTAGTTGGGCCAGATTTTCAAACAGAGGAGTTTATCTGGGCCAGATATTTTTTTGCAGCCAGTAAGTAGCAGATCATGATCAATTTCAAACCCACACAACTGTATTGAAAAACAAGTAATTTTTTTTATTCCTTTTCCCCTGTAAATCTGGTGACCTCTCAAAAATGCACACCGAAAGGTTCATTTATTTAAAAAAATAAATAAATAAATTTAAAAAAAAAGGGAAAAAAAGGAAAAAAAAAAAGGGAGGTATAACTAGCTATTTTTTTTGCACATTTGAAATAATAATACTAATACTAATAATAATAATAATAATAATAATAATACATTTGGACATTTCCCTTTCAAATTAAAATAAATATTTTGCTGACCACTCACTTTTCCTGCCATGAATGGAGCCCCATCTGTCACAAGTATACAGACACGCTTCATATCCAGACCATTTTCCTCAAAAAGAGCTTAAATCTTCTCAAACATTATTTCGCCAGCTATGTGTCCCTCTAACGGTAGTAAGCCGAGCAATTTTCCATCCAAAAAACGGACATATATGCACAACTGTGCATTATCAGTTCTGTCTGTGAACCCATCTCCTACTATAGACATTAAATCAGTTTTCTTCAGGTCATCTAACAACATTTCAAACTCGTCTGACGCCAGAACTTCACAGAACTTCAACTCGATGAATATTTGAACTGTCTGACAGGGGTACGTTTTTAATAGCAGATGTCACACTTACTTTAATTTTTTTTGTCACTTATTACCGCATCCACCACGGCCAGCATGCAGTATTTCACTGTTTCAGAATCTTC
>NW_024589285.1:0-1120 GCF_018398535.1 Haplochromis burtoni
CCCCGCCCCCCCCAGCGCGCCCCCGGACGCCAAAACAGTGCCAGCAGAAACTGAAAAATGGATTGAAACCGAAAAAAAAAAATTGTAAGCGAAAACAAAAAAATTACAGTTTCAAGTAATTGTTTTTCACTCAATTTTTTTTCGGTTTCAATACAAGATTTTTCAGTACATTTATTTCAGTTACAATATTTTTTTTCGGTTTCGTTTCAAGGTGGCATCGTTCTGATTCCATACTGCACAGCTTCCCAGCCAGCCAATCATATCTGAGGTCTGCCGTTTCTTCTCTCGTCATATCTCAGCGACGGTAGTACAAAGAGCAATGAAAATCGTAGTCAAAGTACACCAAAGTCCGCTGATTCACCCAGTCTAAGAATTATGCTTCTAGTCTACCTAGTTTTTGAGTTACACGACGTTTTGTAACTTCACAAAACGGCGTTTTTCGCCTCTCACCGCGATCTAATTCTGACTGCTCATCACCCTGTTTTCCAGGCGCCCGCTCTCTTTCCCAGTGGCACAGTTGGTAATGTCACGGGTCTGCAACACAAAGGTCGTGGGTTCAATTCCACCTTGGTCAACATGTTTTTTTCCAGTAATTCATATTGATCTTGTTAACACTCCACTGATTCTGCAGCAAAGCATCCCCAGTCCCTGAGCTCCTGCTGCTGCACCCACAGGTATGTACAGCAAGCACTGATACCTTTATAGTCTGTGGGATTGCCTTGTGATCACCTTTACTATATATCTACAACCAATCTGATTATATCCTGTTTTTGGTTTTGTTTTTTCTTCAATGTTGAAATTAAAATCTAGTAGCAGTCTTCTCATTTCTTTGTGTTTTGTGCTGTTTTACAGGCCCACAGGGAAGGACGGCTCCGAGGCAGATGAGGGACAGGTCCCAGGACGGTCCATCGGCGCTGGAGCTGGCCATCCTGGTATCCCTGAAGAGTTTACACCAGTCTCCAATGGAGCATTTCCTCCTCAGCCTTGTTCCTGCTCTGGAGAGCAGCTGGTCCTTTTTATTCCTGTCTCTCTGTAAATTCTTATATTTTATATATTTATGTTTAATGTTTTTCTGTTTGAGAATTTTAATATTATTTCAAATAAATTTTTATAATGACTA
>NW_024589286.1:0-1120 GCF_018398535.1 Haplochromis burtoni
AATTAATTAATTCCAATTTTAATTAATTATTTAATGGTGTATTTAATTAATTCATTATGGCAGTCCTGGCGTTCCATACACCAAAAGCAATGTGCTGCAAATGCAATGTGCACCTCTGCTTCACCCCTGACCACAACTGCTTCCTGAGATTCCACGCTGAATGAACAAGACAGATCCCTGATCAAACGTTGGATGTATTTTGGTGTTTTATTGTTCTGAAATGTTTACATTGTTTATTTGTTATTTGTTTATTTGTTCATCCTTGTTGTACTAATCAAACTAAATTTGTCCTGGGCCATCATGTAGAAGTTGGGCCTGGGACATTATATGATAACTTATTAATAATGGAATGAAAATTAATGATTGTATTGACTTGTGAAAAAGAAGTGTAACACATCCAAAAGTCATGCTCTTATGTCCTTACAGAAACTGTGATTCCTTCAGAATATCAGGTAAATGCCAGCTCATGTGGAGTAATCAATCAGTCAATCAATCAAGCCTTTATTTGTCACATGCAATTTTACACATAAACCTGCAGTGAAAATTTAACCCCCTTCTGACCATACATACATTGCAGAAACATCACATTGGGAAGACAGGTTAGAAACAGGTAGGGAGGTAAGAAAACAATGAAAATAACAGAAGACAAGCTCAAGCGCAGAATCCAAGCAGAGAACATGTCAGCTCATGTTTTCAGAGGTTTGAGTGGGGTACATTTAAATTTTGTGATTTTGATGTCACCTGAAATAAATCCAGGTTACTCGTATCACTGAAATAACAATGTGGCTGGAAATTGTGCATTTTCTGCAACATATACAAGGTTACACCATGTGAACAAAAACATTTAAATGATATTTGTGCGCGTGTCTGCTCTTTTGGCGTTTGTGCTTTCTTTTTTAGGGTCGTAAAGCCAAACTACCTGCAATGGCTCTTGACAGGCCCAAGAAGGCCAAAACTAAATTAACTGTGTTTAGCACCCTGAGCGAAGAAGAGGCTGGGGAGCTAGCCTTTGGCTTTGCTGGAAGATTGGCCTATGATGTCACAAGAGACATGGTCTGTAAAGGCATTGATCCTTCAAGTGCAGATATGAAAAGTAAGTTAGTAGATTAATATGGAAATT
>NW_024589287.1:0-1119 GCF_018398535.1 Haplochromis burtoni
CTTGCGCCGCACTTTTTCTGTATTATCCATTTACAGTATTACTGTAACATCCTTTGCGGTATTTCTACTGTTATTGTTTATGGTACTTAGATTGTAGTCTTGCTTAAAGTGCTTTTGTTGTATATTCATTTACAGTACAGTATTTTCATTAAATACTGTAAAACTGTGACACACTGTGAACAGCACTGTAAACCTACAACGTAACTGTAAAAGTGAGATACTCAATTAAGTTTGGCCTTTAAAAAGGCCTTAAATTGATTGTAGAACATTAAAATTAAAACTTTTTTGGAAATTCAGTCTTCAACTTGTGGGTCTCAATAGTCTATTATATTAAAGCACTTTAAAAAGAAAACTATTACAAATTTTATAATATACCAAACTGACTCTGGAAATTACAACATCTGACATTAACCTCTGTAAAAATCTTGCCTTGTGAAAGCTAAAAAACCTGGGCATCAAGAAAAATAAAAATACAATTTTGGCAAAAATATAATTTAATATTCAAAAAATATAATTAAATATAATTAATTCAGCCTGCTGGTCTTCCTCTGGACCCTCTTTACAGACTTTTGGCTGATCTGTGACTTTGACGGGCATTTGGTTCCATCAGTATTCGTATGATTTGTAGAAGATACAGACAGAATGATAGAATGAACCTGCTATCATCTCTCTTCTTCTCCCCCTTCCCTCTCCTGTTGCTACTTCAATCATGAAACTGATCAATGATCAGCTGATCGGCTTTTCTCTCTTGTTTGTTTATCAGCGGATGTGATGGAGAAACAGGTTTACCTTTTAGGTGACATGAATGAATTGAAGGGAAGTTATCAACTGTTTCTGAGAGACAAATAACACCAGGATCCTTTTCTAAGTAGCTGACAGCTGGTAACAAAGTTTTGCCAGGGGGGCAGGTAGGGCATTAACAGGGAAAGGGGGGCACAAGGAAATACCTTTCTTTCTTATTCTCATTTAAAATATCTAGCTTTTAATAAATAATTATCTGAATCTTGCGAACAAAGTTTTTATCTGACGTAAAATGAATAGAAATCATACATATACCAAAAAGACAGTGTACATCACTGTCACAACAGCGTTTGTTTTCATTCAAAGGCTTTATGGCTT
>NW_024589288.1:0-1119 GCF_018398535.1 Haplochromis burtoni
TCGTGGTAATTTCTAAATATCAAAATTATTAGATTTTGTTTTAACATAATATGTTATCTGTGTTTAACCTGTTTTGTTTTTTCTCTCCTAGCTTGAGATGTTGTGGCAAAACTTGCAGAGGACAGTATCTCCTCACTGAATGACTATGCGTGGATTTCTCAGTTGCGTTACTTTTGGGAGGATGGAGAAGTGATGTTGCGGATGATTACAACCTGCTTGAAATATGGCTATGAATGTTTGGGCAGTTCCCCCCGTCTGGTCATCACACAGCTTACTGATCGCTGCTATAGATAACTTTCAGTTGGTTTGGTCACTTATGGTTTTAGCTTGAAGTGCAATGCTATAAAATATAAAAAGAGGACCCAGCCGAAGGCAGCAGGTCGCGGCCGCAGTCGCAGGAGAAGGAGAGAGGGCCCTCGGTCCGTGGGTGGCAGACTATTCCAGGTGGTAGCAAGACGCCAGCTAAAAAGCTCAAGGCATAGAACAGCAGCAGGCGGAGTTTGGAGCTCCCCCCTCGCGGGGTAAGTCCCGTTTGTTAAAATGCATAAAGACATCCCCGGTAAAGTAGGAAGGGTGACTGCCGCTGCTTTCCTGTGTCTAGCGGTAGCAGAGTGGCAGAGGACACTACATGAGGATGCTGTTGGCCCGGCCCCACTAGTGGAGTTCGGCAGACTTTTAGTGGCCTTAAGTGTGGCGGAGACTGATTGGGACCCTTGGGGGCTTCAGCTCGCGGACTGAGGACTGGACTTTTGTTATCCTTAGTTTTATGTCTTTTTTTAAAATTATTCTTTTCCCTGATCGGGGTATCTTTATGCTGTAAATAAAGTATATATTTTTATTAATTATTTTAACCGGGTATTACATGTCTTTCTGTTTCCGTGATCATCCCCTGCTGCTCGTCCCGTTTAGAAGGGTTTCCCTTCTAGCATACACCTGTGACACTAGTGTGTGGTGTTCAATTCATCAGATGGTCTGGACTACAACGCCATGAGTAAATTCTTAAAAGGACTTGCTCAGTCGGGAGCTTGGGCATGTTTGAATTAATTTAATCGTGTTGAGGTAAAGAATTAGGCCAAATGTGTGTACGAATGCGTGACTGAGATACGTTTGTGCCATATG
>NW_024589289.1:0-1119 GCF_018398535.1 Haplochromis burtoni
GTATCTCCCTTGTCTGCACTTGTCATTGATATATTAGTTCCTCTTTCATCATTACTCATTATGGTGATTTGTGTTTTCTGCACCTTTGATGTTTTCACTTCCTGTTTTTGTCAGTTTTCCGTCCTTCGTGTTCGTAGCGCCGAGTTAGTTTCGCCCCCTCAGGTCTGTGGTTTTATACGTCTGACTTTCTTGTGTCAGACTGTTTTTTTCATCTCTGTCTTTATTTATATTTTCTGTGATGTGCCTTCAGGGTTCAATATTTTCCATGATTTTTTATTTCTTTGAACTTTGCATTTAAAACTCACCTTTGAAAAATGATTCTCGCCTGAAGTGTCCTTTCTTCCTGCAACTCTTATACAGATCGTGTTTAGAAAGTAATTAGAAAGTAATTATTTATCTTTAATTATTTCATGTTTTTAAAATGATTGTTCATTGTTCGGTCCTGATGAGCCGTACCACTCTGACTTTCATAGATTTCTTTAATTTCCACTTTACTGGATAAAAATGCTTCGATTTGCAGAAAAACTCTGCTTTGTGTGAGCATTTCCAATTTAAAGTTTTATCGCTGACCATAAACATGTTAGAAGAGAGATTTCCTCATGTTAGTCAGCTTCATTCAAGACTCAAGATTCTTTATTTGTCACATGCGTAGTTATACGAGTACAACACAATGCTCCTCGACGGTGCAAAAAGAGAACATTATATACAGTAAGTGAACATATACAAGGAGGACATTATAGTAAGTGAGTGGATTCTATAGATTAAGTAACTAAAATAAAATAAAACAATCTGGAAATATAAGAAAATCTGAGACTGTACATTGTGTGAGTGGGTGTTAAAGTGTCTTGTGCCGTAGTGAAGCACAAGACACTTTAACAACAGGGATCACTGACTGTTTTAGGAGCTTTTTGAGATTAAATAGAAGAAAATACATACATGCATTAAAGCAGGAACTGCACACCTAGCCATCAAACATTTATTAAAGTATCTTGATGCACGCTCAATCATCCAGGAAAGTAAATCTCCAAAAGTTGATTCTGTTCATCTGGACGCAGCGTTTTGTGGGAGAAACGTTTGGTCACTCATCCAGGTGACTTCTTCAGTCTCAGCTGACTGCAG
>NW_024589290.1:0-1119 GCF_018398535.1 Haplochromis burtoni
GTCTCATTGTATGCTAACTAATCCTGATTATTTATCACCTGTTGTTTGACACATGCTGTTACAGCTGTAGCTTCCAGTTCACCTCCTCTATTCTGGAGTCCATAAGGACTCAGTCCTGGTGTGCTAGCTTTTGTTGACTGTAAGAAACTGGCGGAAAACACTACGTGAACGCCGGTTTGCACTGGGTGGGGTCACAAACAGGGAAAATCACTAAACTACGATTCAGCTTTCATAAAAACACCCACCCACTCCGCAAAAACACAATTTTCACTATGTGCTACAAAACGAGCTGCTTTAAGGATCCTTCAAGAGGACAGCAGACTTACCCGCATGTACTGAAGGAGACACGGCAGCTAGGACACACAAACAGCCGAGCCGCACGATTAGCGTCTCTGAAGGCCACATCTTCGTCACTTAAACGGTCATAAACAACGAAAACTCCAGGCTGGAAGTACCGAGAAACATGCCAGATAAACTCAAAGTCAAAAACTAAACGCACAGTAGTTCAGACGAGCTAGCCTAAACGGTTAAGCTAGCATAAACACCGAACAGCGCAGGGCGGAAAAAAAAAAACGATGAAATGAAAGCAGGGTGGGAGTCCCCACCGGAACCCGGACATGCCTCTGTAACTAACACCCAAACATGGTTATATTGTTGGATAATCACCATAAAGCGTTTGATACCAATAAAACTAACTTTAAACGAGGTTAAGCAAAGTTAAAGTACTTTTTAGAAAGTAAATGGAAAGTTAAAAAAAAAAAAACACAAACGTAGTTTTTCTCCCCCTGGCGACAATAATGTGTTACTGCAACCTAAGAAAAAGCTCCCCTCAATCTTATTTACGTCTTCAGAGATATGCATCCTGTGGTTATGAGATAAAAACTCATATCGCAGCACACTTACTAGTGACCAACATTTCTCATACCCATGTGTGGACACTCCAGTCAAATCTGATAAAGAGGAGTAATGCTTCCCTTTGCTGTACTACAGGTATTTGTTTTTTAATCTCAGGTCTTATTAAATTCAGAAAAGTGCTTTATTTAAATTACAGCATTCACTTTATTTACTTTGACTGTTGATTGTTCAATATAAATGCTCTTTTGTGTCCCAGTAACCACT
>NW_024589291.1:0-1118 GCF_018398535.1 Haplochromis burtoni
CAAAACAAAGAAGTTTCATTAGCATTCCCACTTTTTGCATTAAATATAGGGAATTGTTTTCGATTAGTCAGTATCACGAAAATGCATCATAGTAATTCTGAAGGATGTTATGTGACTGGTTTTGGTGTTTTGTTAGCAGGTTTATTCAAAATGGTAGGGAAGGATTTGCAGGAAATGTTTTACCAGAGGTGAGGCATGGCCTAGTGCAGAAATGATAATAAAGTTGAATTTGATTACAGATTTGTTTGTTTTTAAAATATTTACTATTTTGAGGAAAAGTAGGTAGTTGAAATCATATCATTATAAATAAATATCACACTCTAAGAAGTGTCACGTCCGGTGTGGCAGACGTGTGGATTTTGTAGAAAGGACCCAAAATGCAGCAGCTCTGGTGCAGGTGAGTATTTATTGAACAAAAGTGGATACAAACAGAAATGGCGAGGGTGAGCATGAACTAAGAAAACCTAAACTGGAAAAACTAACAGAACTAACCAGAAACCAAGATGCAGGGAGGTACGAGGAAATACACAAAGAGACGGACGGAGAGACGGACGGAGAGACGCAGGGAGACTGAGGGGAACAACACAGACGGGTGAACACACACACACCAGTAATCAGGGGATGGGAAACAGGAGGGAAACACTCGGAGCAAAACAAAACAGGAGCACTAGAAGGTCACAAAACAGAACACGAGTCCAAAACCAAAAGAAGACAAAAAAAGAAACACACTGGGGCTCAAGAAAACAAAGTCCAAAACAGAACACTTCAGGGGGCCGACAACACAGGAGCCCGAGGGCCAACCATGTGGACGGCAACGGCGGTGACAAGCAGGCAGTTCAGGGGGCCGACCGTGCGGACGGTAACGGTGGCGATGTGGAAACAGTTCAGGGGCCGACCGTGCGGAAGGCAGCGGCGGCGATAGCACTGGTCCGGGGGCCAGCCGTGCAGAAGGCAGTGGCGGTGACTCAGGCGAAGTGGGTCTGGGGACCACCCACGACGGCCATGGCGCCCAACCAATAGCCTGGAAAGTGGCCAGTTAACAGCAGACCCAGACAAGGCTGAACCAGGCGACGTTGAAGGCGAAGACACGGAGGCTGGACCAGGCGACGCTGAAGCTG
>NW_024589292.1:0-1118 GCF_018398535.1 Haplochromis burtoni
ATAAATAAAATTGAATTGAATCCTTTGAAGCACCGCTCCTCTCTAAAACTGCAGTAAGGATCATTATTAGGCCATATGTAAATAACAAAATAACTTTATAACTTAACGCAAAATTGGGAAACGTAAGGTCCGAAACAAGTCTTTATATTAAGGGCCATCAGTCAAACAATACTGTTTGGTCTGGGTCTAAACAGAGCGCGTTGTGTGTGACGTCTTCTTTGCACATGCAGGCGCTTTGAGGGTTCACGCCAGAGCGCGTTGGCTGTCACATTTTATTTGTAGTGTGAACAAGCAGACAAAAACATCGGATTTGATCAAAAAATCGGAATTGAGCATTAAGACCTGCAGTGTGAACGTAGCCATTGTCTCTCAGAAACAGTTCATAAGTATGGCGTTATTTTTGTGCCACTATACTGATATCAGCTGATGTTCTTTCTGGCGCAAAGTGGGCGATAAACAAATCGCCACTCTGCGTTTCTCCGCCACTGCATCGTTTGAGTTTTGAACAAAATGCATTCTGGGATATAGCATTTCGTCATTGCGAGCTGATTGGAGACCAAAACAGCTAATGAGATCAAGTCTCTGATTGGTTGGTTTTGTGGCACAAATATAACGGTGTACAGAAAGAAAAGGTCTTACCTGAAGTTCAGTTCACCTGATACTCGAAGCAGCGGCTGCCTGGGGTCTCTCCTCCTCCTGCCTCCCCTTTCCCTCATCCACGTGCTGGCCTCTGTGGAAGCTCCGCCATAGCCACCACCAAACAACTGAGTTATTTTTACACATCGGCCAGCATCTGGCCAAACCACCACCTTTCATTGTTTATACCGTTACAAAAACAATAAAAAAAACCAAAACAAACAAACAAACAAAACCCATCGCCCCACAAAAACGAAAAATCACCATCGCTGTTGTGCCAAAAAGTGATTTCCAATGTTTCTGTGTATTTTTTATGTGTAATATCTTTACGTATGTTGGTAAATAGACTTCGGTGAACAGGGTTTACAAAGGGGTTATATATAGAATTAAAAATTATCTATTTTTCAAGTATCTTTATAACTCTGTGTTATTGTACTTACATTATAACCAATCCGGTCCTTTATCCCCACTTAAAATATTTT
>NW_024589293.1:0-1118 GCF_018398535.1 Haplochromis burtoni
CGTGGCTGGGGACAGGCGGGGGACCGCTGAGCTATCAGTTAAAATATTCAGGAGCTGCATTTTAGCAAATTATGTGGCATTTAGTAAGCGTCTGCCCTCTTTACCCATTTCTGTCATTACACGTTACACCAAATATCTCTGCTTAAAAACTCTTCAGATTAAGGCAAAGCTATTAGACATTTTGAAGTGGATGTAGGCAGACAACAACATCCAAATGTCCTGGATCACTCAGGCTCCTTCCATTAGCTCCACAGCTCTAAAGCAGCTCCGTTCTGTGTCCACACAGCAGATTCAAAAGGGCTGTGAAAGACTGAACAGTTGAATTCTCCAGGATGGAGAGTGTCTGATGGATGACAACCGGCATTGAGGCCGAAGCACTGAAATGCTGTGACCTTGGTGCTGAGGATGAAGGAGTGGAGTGAACAGAAGCGAGGAGGTGTGGTGTCAGCGGAGCACTCTACCCACTCTAATCCACACTGCGAGAGCATGACAGACACAGAGAAGCATGAGATCAAATTAACTACACTTTGGCTCTGTTGTTCTCTCGTCCTGTCTTGACGGTCTCTCGCAGACACACAAACACACACATGATGTACATGCACATACACGGTGCACACATATGTAGAACACAACCCGTTTCCTCTTTTCTCTCCCAACTTTCCGCTTAATGCAGATTCACTCACACACAGACGCTCTAATGCAGTCAAAGCTAAGCGTGTGTGTGAAGGTGATCTGCTCTGATAATAATCAGCTGTTGACCAGATGGAAGAATCAGGAGGTCCAGATAAGGAAAAAGGTACACACTGTTTATTAAAGCTTTACTAGGGCAGATACATTATCAATGGGAGGCTTTCTTTCTGTTCAGATAAGCAGGTGTTAATCAAAGATAAGCAGCAGTACTGTTCTTTGCTGCAGACCACTGGGTGTGACAAAAGCTCTCTTGACCAAACAACATGACCTTCATGGCAGAGATGTGCTACGTGGGCCGTGTCTGTGTATTAGTCTAAGGGTTATGTTGGAAAAAGACCTCTTAATGCTTTAATGCTGTGCTTTATTAATATGTGCAGATTCCTGGAGGGGAATAAAGCCTTAAGTGAACATATGATATACACAGACCA
>NW_024589294.1:0-1118 GCF_018398535.1 Haplochromis burtoni
CTCAGTTGAAGCAGCAATGAGTTCAGTACAGTATCTGAGAGAGTTCATCAAGGAGAGACTAACTGCTGTTTATGAAGAAATCTTCTCAGAGGTTCAAAAAACCATCATCCAGTATGAGGAGGAGATCAACCGTCTACGCAGACAGGATATCAACCGGAAACCTGACAGAAACTCACACATCATAGGTATGGACATGTTTTTAACAATGTGCTGTTGAAGCTGAGATTCTTCAGTATGATTAGCTTTACTAGAATATGTTAAACTGGGTATCCTTTGCTCATCCCAATCGGTCGCAGCAGATGGCCCGGCCCCTCCCTGAGCCTGGTTCTGCCGGCGGTTTCTTCCTGTTAAAAGGGAGTTTTTCCTTCCTACTGTCGCCAAAGTGCTCACTCAAAGGGGGTCATATGATTGTTGGGTTTTTCTCTGTATTTGTTATTGTAGAATTCACTGTACAATATAAAGTGCCTTGAGGCGACTGTTGTTGTGATTTGGCGCTATATAAATAAATAAATTGAATTTATCAGTGCTGTAGTTCAATGTTCAGTGATGGACTATGTTGAACTGGTGCAGGTCGATGGTCACTGATAGGTTAGGTTTTAATACATTTTAATTCATTTATTTATTTAAATTTTTTCTCTAACAGATTCCAATGTTGAGTACATCAGGCATTAGTGTTTTAGATCATCTGTAAACACTGAGATTGTGCAGTAAAATATAGTTAGATGTCAGCGGAATACACATTTAACAAGTTGTTAACAGCCTTCTCTGAAGTTGAAGTGAAGTTTCATTTAAAAAAGGATTTTACACACTGTAACAGGGCAGCCCTTAGCAGCTGGTAGTGATGGCCCGCTTGAAGCTGAAGCTCCGGTGCGTGTATCAAAAAAATCAACACACTGCTTCAGAAGCACTGTATCGAAGCTTGATTCATTTGGCCAGAGTCACGTGATCGGTGACGTCCGAAGCTTCATTTAGAACCTAACTGCTTCGGTATCTGATTCAATGGTTTATAAGGAAGCGAATCATTCACGGGATTTGTGGAGTGTTTTGATGGTGACAGATAGCGAACCACTGATCATTCCACTGAGAGATTTGGAGCCAGCGAGGAATAGAGGAGGTTC
>NW_024589295.1:0-1118 GCF_018398535.1 Haplochromis burtoni
TAACATAGCTAACATTAACAGTGCAGTGAATCCTGCTTGTGCCGTGATATTCAGGACCGCAAACAGAGCAGCATCACAGACTTTAAACTTGTTGTGTTTGTGGATATATGACTGACTTTAATTATCCACAAAATCATCAGATTCTCTGTAAGATTAAGGTCGACTATCAAACGGCGCATAAAGTAAAGGCTTTAAAACAAAGTAAACGCTGAAAGTACAAGCTTCGCTAATGTCACATAACTTGGCCGGCATGTGGCCAACAGTAATATTTTAATGTTCTTCATTATTAAACATTTGCACATAAATATGTGCAAGTGTTTTTCTTTTTGCAGCATTTTTCTTTTTGCAAGTGTTTTCTGAAGTTGCAGTCCTATTGGCCTCTCAGGGGCACCGTAAATATATTATCATGCTGTTTACAACTACATGAATGTGATTTATTACTATTACTGAAGGTCCACGGCTCGTAGCCAAAAATTAGCTTTACTTTGTTGTCTGGGTCAAGTTTGCTAGCGAGAGAAAGAGAAAGGCTGCTCCAACGGAACTTATTGTTTCAGAGGAAAACACAAACACAGCGTACAGTCAAGTCTTAATAGCTTACTTACAACTGGGCTTATCAGGCACTCTTTTTGGCTGCAGTGGTTATTATTATGTTAACATGCTTCCAGCTCCCGTTTCTGCTCGATGACAACTCATACTTTTCCTTTTTCTCCCTCCTCACGCTCACAGACACATAACGGGTATGGCAGTCCATTCTCCCTGCAGCACGGACTACACTGTTCATGAGGCTACATTCTTCGGGGCTATGCCTGTAGCATTCTGCCTATTAGCTTAGCACAACAGCAACAACAAAAAGGCGCTCTCTCACCCAGGAAACATACAGTTGCAGAGAGAGCGACACCCTGTAACCATGGCAACCGTAACGCTGCTGCCTAGAACGACATAACGTAGCTGTCAAACAAAACCTAAACAGTCCTGACCCGCGACAATATGAATCAGGAACCATGTAATCCATTTATTTCAACAAAGTAACTGTATTCTAAATATCACCTTTTTAAACGATAAGTGTAACGGAATACAGTTACTCATATTTTGTATTTTAAATACGTAACGGCGGAACA
>NW_024589296.1:0-1118 GCF_018398535.1 Haplochromis burtoni
GCAAGGATTTAAATTCCCGGTGAAGAATCTCCACCAAGGACAGCCTTGCATTGAAACTGGACAATCGTTGGTCGATTGACTCCAGTATGTCGACAATATCTTTGCCGGCTGGCGATGTAGTGCCGGGGGAATTTGCCGGGCGAAGTCTTTTTGACGACAGCGTCGCTTACCTTGTCCGTCACTTCCGTCACTTACCTCTTTCGTCAATTACCTTCTTCAGTTCACTATCCTTGCCAACACCTGTCAGTGGGTCACCAGCTTCCTGACGTATAGGCAACAGCTGGTGAGGCTGAGGAGCATCACATCCCACACACACTGGAGTTGAACTCCCCCTTCTCTTCTGGCTCTTGGAGTAGGCAGACGCATCTTTTACCCTCTCCTTCCCTTAGCTTCCCTGCTGCTGCTTCTATGTCGTTGTCTTGTCTGACTCTAACCCTGAGAGAGCCTCTCATTCTGAAGAGAAGAATCAGGCTGGGGTGATTCAGCCTGCACACTGGGCAGCTGCTGCTCTGACGATGATGGTGAGGCAGAGGAGATAGTGGCTGTAGCAAAGTTCTTTAAGTCTGCAGGCAGGCAGTCCATAAAACCTGGGTTAGGTTAATGTGACAGACACGATAATACAAACTTGATAACATAAGACACGCAGCATGGAACACAAAGGGTGAGGGAATTTAAATACAGGGGTAGAAAAACACAAAGAGAAACTAACAGTTTCTACCTCAATCATGAAACTGATCAATGACCAGCTGATCGGCTTTTCTGTCGCAACTCCCGTCTCTCTTGTTTGTTTATCGCCCACTTTGTGCCAGAAAGAGGAAACCAGCGGAGGTCGCGTTAAACAACAGCAGCACGTTTAAGCTTGATCAGCTGTTGTTAGAATTTATTTAATATTACCTTCTAGTATCAGCTGATGTTTGCTGGAGCCACAGCCGTAAAAGCTGCTAGTCATGATATCGGTTTGGTTATCTGGTGAGAGGGAAACATGAAGATGAAACCAGGAGATGTCCTTACTGAGTCATCAGAGCTCAACAGGTGATGGAGAAACAGGTTTACTTTTTAGGTGACTTGAATGAGTTGAAGGGAAGTTATGAACTGTTTCTGAGAGACAAATAACACCA
>NW_024589297.1:0-1117 GCF_018398535.1 Haplochromis burtoni
TGCAGGAGGCTGCTGAATGCACACAGACAATATGTAGCAAATTATACTGTAAACATGTAGGCAACCTTTCAATAGCTGAACTTTGCTCCATTGATCGGCCAGACATCGCGCTGCCCGTAGCTTCAAACCATTAATTAACTTGACCGAGCCTCAACCCTTCAATTATGCAATATGCGCACAACATGATTACAGTTGCACCTGCAATGAAAGATTATTATGTGCTTATGCTAACACCTGAAATAGAGACCAGCTTCAACAAATGTGTCAATGAAACAACAATAATGATAAATCATAAATGATGCAACAGTAATAATAAGGATTATGAATAGTAACATAGATTATAAAATAATATTTCATCCCGACAAGGGACAGTGAGAGAAGACAATTAAAAAATAAAAATAAAAAACCACTGGATCACCTGTTGAGTGAGAACAAAATGAAAAAGAAAACAAGGAAAAGGAGAGCAACACAATAAACATTACACCACAGCAATAACCTAGATAACTGTAACTATCACTAAATACTAATACGAAGCACAATGTGCTTTGAGGTAGCAGCAGCCAAGAAAGATATAGTTTATGTCTGTGAGCACCCGTGTATGCGTGAGCACGCTTGTATTCAAAAGGTTTCTTCATGTAATAATCTGGTTAGCAGATGGCTGCCTCTCCCTGAGCCTGGTTCTGCCAGAGGTTTCTTCCTGTTAAAAGGGAGATTTTCTTTCCCACTGTTGCTAAAGTGCTTGCTCATAGGGAATCATTTGATTGCTGGGTTTTTCTCTGTATTTATTATTGTAGGGTCTACCTTGAGGCGACTGTTGTTGTGATTTGGCGCTGTATAAATAAAATTGAATTGAAATAGAGGGTGTGGGGAGCCATAGCCTCGTCCCCCAGGGCATAAAGCAGGCATGGAGGAGATCCAGGCCCCAGACATTCAGAGGCCCCCAGAGCATGAGAGCCCAAGGAGGACTATCAGAAGGGCCACCGTGTCAGGCCCCACCAAGCAGCCACCAGGAGTGAGCCAGCACACATCTGAGCGCCTAGCCCCGGAAACCCAGAACCACCAACTTACCGACGTCTGTGGGCATCACTCACTGGCAGGGAGTGTGGTGTGTGTGTGT
>NW_024589298.1:0-1117 GCF_018398535.1 Haplochromis burtoni
TTTTCACCTGGAAAGCATCACTTGGGATCGTTCTAAAGAAGGATGGATACTTTTGATGGTCACTCAGGCAGGAACATGTGGCAAAATAACTCACCTGTTAAAAATAGAGACTATATGCAGTGATATCCAACATTTTTTTAAACTTTGTCATGCATTGCTTTGTACAAGTGGTTCTACATTTGCTATTAAATGAAAACAATCAAAGGAAACTGTTACATGGTCAAGCAGAAAACTTACCATAGGTACTCTGTACAAGCCTAAGACGCTGGAGATGGCAATAGAAGGTGTAGAGGACGGATCACCCACAATCCCTATGACTGGAGGATTTCCAGAACATGTATCATTTAATATAATTTTCTCTTCTTGACTATTGGCTAATGACAATGCTGCACGGAATCCAATTCCAAGTTCTTGGCAGCTATCATAGAGAGTATATCCCAGAGACACATTTGGTAGCAGGTTTGAGTTTCTGTTGATTTCATCAATAGCAAAGGCCATGGTTTGTGCGAGCTTAAATCCTAGGGCATAAACACTAAGACAAGAAAAAGTTAATTATTGAAAAAATACATTTTCCTCAACATAGATATTTATCTAAGATACTTTACATGTGGCAAAATTACTTATTTTCATAGGCAAATAAAGAAACTGAATAACAATTAACAGGATATTTTGATGAACAAATATAAATTTATAATTCAAGATACATGCATTTATCCTGAACGATTTTAAACTGAAAAGTACAGTTACCTTAGGCATGAATTAAAAACCCATATTTCCATAACAATAGTTTTCATTTCTTTTTTTTCTTTTTCTATGCTGTTTTCCTGTCATACTTACCCACTGCAAGTAGGCTGTTGTGGTTGTGAAGTAAAAGACTGAATAGCAACACTTGAAAAGAAGTGGATTTGAAACAGTCCCCCTAGAACCACATCTCCAGTCTTGTACATCCCATTTAGATCAAACTGTCCCTGTAACTGACATGAGAGAGAAAACTGAGAAAAAGATATGACCGAGGTAAAGTAGCAAGACAGCAAAACAAGCAAGAGCAAATTGGTTCTCAAAGTTGAGCACATGACAGCTTTCTGAATCACTGATCCCAGTCATTAGGTTTTATTTC
>NW_024589299.1:0-1117 GCF_018398535.1 Haplochromis burtoni
CCTCTAAGGACCTGACTAAACCGGCACGCTGATGGAGTCTTGTTAAGAAGAAGGAAGCGAAAAACTTCTTTTTTTTTTTTTTTTTTCTTTTTTTTTAAATCTTAGAACATGATTTGTGTTCTGCTGCCTTCTGCACATGCCATGTTTATTAAAATGGATCATGTTTTAGCTCTGTTTGTTCAGCAAGTTACACCCCTTTGTTACAACATTCAGCTTAGACAAGTGGGGGGGGGGGTGTAATTAAAAGTGCCTTTCAGTTCCACAGTTTGGTTTCCATGACAGTCTTGATGCACTATTATGTTTAAGGTTTTGATTTTTTCATGTTATAGTATATACACACTATATAGAAATATATTGCTTAATATTATCATATTATTCACTGTTCTTGTGTCACGATTGTGGAATTGTCATTAACTTTTGAAGTCTGTGTGTGAAATACTGAAACAAATTTTTTTTTTTCTTCAGTATATTTAAGTTTTCATACAGTATTTTTCACTTTTTCTCCTTTTTTCTTTCTTTCAGAAGAATTCTCCATCCAAGCCGTCGGTGGCTGAGCTGGCCGGAAAGTTCAAAGGTCATATTCTTCCAATACCCAACTCAAATGGCGAGGTAATGCATTTTATTTGTCCTGTATAACAAAACAAAAGTCTATAAACATGTATGTCCGTGCAGAACATTATTCAAATATATGTGCTTTCTTAAAGGAAGCAGTTAGTGAATCATTGCTCGTTCTCTTCCCTTAAATTTGTAGCCTCGAAGACGACCTCCGTGTTCCCTGAAGTTGCGAAATCAAACGGATGATAACGACGAGTTAGATGTGAGTCACCGCGTTCGTTCATTGACCCGCGTGTTACGTTTGGCTTCTTGAAAGTCCCCAGAAGACAGACTTGGATTTGTTTACTGTGCATGTTCATTGCAGCCTCACAGTTTCAACATAGTGGGTAGTGTAATGTTGATAAATGTGGTATTTTATTATTTGTGTTTTTAGTTTTCTTCTTCTGCCTCAATCATTGGGAAAGGCCTGTTGTTTTTCCTCCCAGTAAAATGACAACATGCCAAACAAACTACGCAAATCTATCATTGAGTTATGGGCCAATAAAAAGCACAACAGAAATGT
>NW_024589300.1:0-1117 GCF_018398535.1 Haplochromis burtoni
CTCGCAATGTGTTGCTTGCGCTCTCAACATTTCTGCCCGTGCGCGTTCAACTCTTTCTGTACACCGTTATATTTGTGCCACAAAACCAGCAACAAAAAAAACCCAGATGAAGTCATTTTCAAAATTTGCATGAAGAACCTTCCAACCAGTAGGGGTTTGTTGCTAAAATTATGCTCTGTGATTGGTGGCTCCATGGCCACCAGCACAGTGAGAACAGGCTTAAAAAGGTCCCAGCACAGCATTCACTGCAAGCTGAACAACAGCAATGGCTAATCTGATGCTTCTTCTTCTTATCCTGTGGGTTGGTGAGTGAAATATTGCACTTATTTCCTGTGTGTATTTTCACTTGATTTGAACTATTTCTCAGGTTGTGACAAAGCTGTCTTAACAAATGATCATTTAACTTGACTTGGTTAAGTTTCACTAAATCATCAGATACTGTTTTTGTTCATCTTTGTCCTTTTTTTATTTTCATCAAATCTTTGCAGACACATTTCTGCTGTTTACAATTATAATAACTGAAACGAATATGTTGTTCTTCAGACAGTAGAAAAAAACAGTTGTGAGTAACTTATTTTCTTTTTCAGGCATCACAGTCAGCACAGGAGTAGATTTGCACAAAAGGGTCTATGGAGGTCAAAAGTGTCCAGACACTGAGCGTCGGTATCATGTGAAACTGATGGCAACAAATGGAACACATGAAACTTTCTGTGGTGGCTCACTGATCCATGAACGCTGGATTCTGACTGCAGCTCACTGCTGGAAAAATGAAACTGGATGGTGAATAAATAACAGTTTGACTTAAAATTGTGTTTTATAAGAATTTAAAAATAAAGATAGCATTTCTTATGCTCATGTTCACTAATTACAGTCACTAACACCCATTTCTCCTTGTGCAGGGATATGTATGCAATTTTAGGAATTCATCCAAGTCCATGGTGGACAAAGTTATTACCATTTTTAAAAAAACAAAAAAACGTGAAAGTCACAAGTGGACCAGTGTTTGTGGGCACAAATACGATTGATGACATCATGCTACTGGAAATTCCTCCACAACCAGGCAGGATCACCGTTGCCTTACCAAACTGTGCAAATCCTCCCAAAATGTAAGTTGTGC
>NW_024589301.1:0-1117 GCF_018398535.1 Haplochromis burtoni
AAACTGTGATGGGAGTGTATGTCATACATCAGGAGGGTGCGGAGCCTGGAGATGACCCAGAAAACATCGGTGTCCTGATTGAAGGCGTGGAGGTTCTCACTGGTTTGAGGAGCATTGCAATTGCTTGTGCTCTGTTATTTGGACTGATATACTGTCTGAACCTAAGCTACCCACTGGAGCTCAAATGCACTTTTGAAGTCTTGCAAAAGATTATCATGAAGCTGGATGGACAGAGGTTGTCATCCAAGGCACAGTTCCTAAAAAACAAACTAATGGGGTGAATGAGCTTGAAACAGACTCAGGCAAGCCAGATATTTTTTTTTCAAGGTTTTTGCAATGCAAATATCTGTTTACTGTTTTAAAGTTTAAAGTTGTAAGTTATAAAATGTTCATATAAACTATGTGGTTTGCTCTGTGGCTATTATACAAAGATTGTTCGTTCATAACTTAAAGTCTTATACACTTGAAGTGTAAACACTGATTTTTGCCAGATAGCAATTGTTACAAAGGCAAATGCACACTGGTTTTCACAAATTGTTTGAGTGGAGCAGTTATAATCAAAATTGAATGTTTTCTCCACACGTTAAATACAGTAGCATAAAGTCACTATTAATGGATACAGCCTGATTCAATGGAGGACTAATGTGTGCAAGCAACATAGTAATGTTGAATGTTATGTCTGAGCTTTAAATTGTGTTAAAATTCATGTTGTTGTTTGCAATGCATATTTTACTACATTTTACCAAAGTTGTTTTCGGGATAATATTTTTTGTCTGCAAACTATTCAACAGACTATTTCATTTTTATTATTAGGGTTAGGGTTATTTTATTGTATTTTTTTCTTTCAGTCAGCATGTCTTGATCTGGAAGTTCTGTGGTCTTAGTATGAGATGGTTAAAGGGGAGAAAGCTAGGCTGAACTGGGATCCTGCCAACTGTTTTAAGAATGTTCAAGCAAAATAAAAGAGATGGTTTTGCAAGTTATCATTTATGTATGTTTCATTAATTTAATTTAAATTAATGTTTACATAAGCAATACAAACACTAACTGAAACATGATTGGTGTAAGTACTACAGACATAAATTACATTTGTTCATTCAACAAGATTAACATTGGT
>NW_024589302.1:0-1116 GCF_018398535.1 Haplochromis burtoni
GATAAAAATGTCCTCAGAACAAATAGAATTAATATTCAAGCCCAAAGTAAAAACAATGTCCAGTGTGTGTCCTTTGTTATGTGTGGGGCCTGACACATGCTGGGTAAAATGAAAAGAATCCATAATGTTGATAAAACCTCTGGCAAGGTCAGAGTTGTCATCAACATGTATGTTAAAATCCCCAACTAAAAGCAGTCTGGACAACCGCATAGTGGACGACAGGAAGTCGCTGAACTCTGATATAAGCAAGCTATTTGGGCGATACACCACAGCACAATAGCAGCAGCAAGAGTCCTTGTTCTTGCAGGCAACATGAGCAGTAACTCCCAGGAAAGACCGAAGCCTCCGGTCAGACCAGAGGTCTGTTGTTATTGCTGCATTTGGCTGGATATCCAGGGCTTTGATTATGTCAGCCTCTCTGTCAAGGTGTTCCTAGACACAGGAGTGTATTTGCTGTATTTGAAGGACATTCAGGAAGTGTCTAAAATGTGGATTCTCAACGATAGTCAGGGGGAAAGAGCATCCAACTATAAAGTCCTGTAGGATGGACTAGGTGATGGCCTGTTGCCTGGGTGAATTTGGGCAAAATAAGTGGATGCTTGGAGCAAACAATGATAATTGAGGCTGTGTGGGATTGACCGCTATCACTGATGTTGCAGATCCTGCTTTGTACTCCAAGTACCTACAAAACAGGGAAATAGGAATCTGTAAAACATCTGTTTCTATTCAACCACAACAAACTACTGTATCTTACAAGCACAGTGATTTTAAATCTATCAATGAGGCAGATCTTTGCATACAAAATAACCTAATCCAATCCAGTGTGACACATTTATAGATCATTAGGCACAACTAGTAATAATGAAAATACTGGAGTGTTCAGGGTTGCAAGACCTTAAATAACAAGAACAGAAAAACAGTTGAATTAAATCTACAAAAGACAAAATGTCTGTGCATTAACTTTGCATATTGCATTAAGCCTCCTCATGTCAGTCAGCTATCAGACACAGCTGTATTGACAAGAAATGAACTACTCAATAAAGTCTGAAGTTACACCAATACAAAATAACTGTCTAATAATGACATGTTGCAGTAGCCCCTACACACTGGACCGGT
>NW_024589303.1:0-1116 GCF_018398535.1 Haplochromis burtoni
ATAAAAAGCTTACATCGGACAGTCTCGGTTGTTGACAAGACACTTCACCTACCGCCTATTGGTGATGGCCAGAGGGGCCGATGGCGCGATATGTACCTACCCCAGGGCAGTTGTGGCTACAACTGTAGCTTGCCTCCACCAGTGTGTGAATGTGAGAGTGAATGAATAGTGGAATTTTACAGCGCTTTGAGGGCCCCGAAAAGCGCTATGTAAATGCAATACATTATTATTTTTTATTATTATTATTATTATTATATTTTTGCATGCTGTAGCGCCATTTGTGGGAGCATTTCAAGTTACTATACATTATATCAATTCAACCGTTATAGCCCAAATTTTAATACTATGTATGCATTAAGTCCATAGAAACTACATAAATTGCAAAAAAGTGCAATAAACTACAAAAAAATTGAAAATTGTTTTTGTTTTTTTAAACATATATTTCTAGTTAGAGAAATTTAAAAGGCTTATCCCTCAAAACTGTAAATACAAAAAAGTTACACAAAATAGTTTCCAACCATGGGAAATTTATGTGTCTTCATAGTTTTATTTTTGAGATACACCAATTTTTATATACAGCAGGAAAAAACGAATAATGCAAATATGCAAAAAAAAAACAAAAACAAAAGAAAAACAGCATGTGCATCAAAATAAACTATTTCCAGCAGTGCAATTTGAGTTCTAAGCATCACAGAAACAATACAGTCAAAGTCAAACATAACTTTTGAAAACATCAGTATAGCAAAATGACCCAGAACCGTGACAACTGTGCTAAAATCACTGCGGAAACGAAGCCCGGTATTGTAACGGGAACATCCATTCACCCATCCATTTTCTTCCGCTTATCCGGTGCTGGGTCGAAGGGGCAGCAGCCCAAGCAGAGAAGCCCAGACATCCCACTCCCCAGCCACCTCCTCCAGCTACACCAAGGTGTTCCCAGGCCAGCCGAGAGATATAATCTTTCCAGTGTGTCTTGAGTCTGCCCCGGGGCCTCCTCCCGGTGGCACATGCCCGGTAAACCTCACCCAGGAGGCACGCAGGAGGCATCCTTATCAGATGCCCGAACCACCTCAACTGGCTGCTTTCGATGTGGAGGAGCAGCGGTTCTACTCTTAG
>NW_024589304.1:0-1115 GCF_018398535.1 Haplochromis burtoni
TAGATGAATAATAAATTAATTTTAAAATCTAGAAAATCCGGTTGGCTACTTCAAAATTATTGATAGTTTGAGCAGTTTATATAATCATGTGATGATTTTCATAAAGCTCAGATTAATCTGACAGGGTTGAAAAGAATTGACAACTCACATCTTAACTACATAGCTATAAATGTCAATGGCTAGAGCATGAATGTGCAAGTGATGAGGCCACTTTTACAAAAACAAAAGTATCCCTCTAATTTCATAACTGATCATACACACAATCACTGTTACATAGCTATAAATGTCAATGGCTAGAGCATGAATGTGCAAGTGATGAGGCCACTTTTACAAAAACAAAACACAACCCCCCCCCCAAAAAAACCCCCAAAACCCACGACACAGTTAAAGAAATTTAACTAATGTTAACAAAATACGATGAACACTAAAGTTAGAATTGTCACGTCACAACTGTATGCCTTCACCAACTAGACAACTTGCAGTGTATTTGGACTCAACCTTTTGAACATAAAATTTTATTTTTCATCATTTGTACAAATTTTGACATTAAGTGCAACGAATTGTGGACAAGGAAAAAAAAACCCCTCATTTTTAAGGTCACTGTAAGGCTTCACCAAAATATTCTAATCACCTGATTCGAACTATATTTGAATAAATTCCCTCAGTGTGTTCCTCGGATATCATGATTACGAGAATGGGACAGACAGACTTGTGGGCAGTACAGAAAACAAAATGCCTTCAAACATTCACCACTGGTGAGAATTTTTCTCACTAGGTTAAGTTACTAAGTAAGTATCCCTCTAATTTCATAACTGATCATACACACAATCACACAGGACCTGCTGCCGTGTACACTTAGAGATAACTCCACAGGGAACAGCTGAAGCAGTGTTTTCACACAGGCACTGGACAAACCCTTCTCAAAACCGCGATAAGTCTAAATGGTTTACTATTTATATAGCAATTTGCTGTATAAATACTAATATTGCTTAGTGAATACTTAACACACCTTTACAATAAAAGCCACAATGACCCATTCATACAGCAGATTTCATTCTGTCATTTGTGCACTCTATGCAGTCTATCATGCTGATGCACCAGAGGACATCGCCTGC
>NW_024589305.1:0-1115 GCF_018398535.1 Haplochromis burtoni
CGAGGACCGACTTACAAAGTCTGCCATTAATTTGCATCATTTTACTAAGTAAAATTAAACATATATAAATCCGTCTTTGAAATATTTACCTTTTTAAATGTGAACCAGATCAGCCTATCAGTCTGTTTACACTGTGCATTTCTGCTCCCACAACTCTAACACCAAGTCTGTAAAGCTGTTCTTTCAGTGATTACTTCATGTTTTCTGTAGTGGATGCATAAGTAACAGAACCACAACTTTTAACTCATGTGTCCACTTTTAACGCAAGCTGACATATTAACTAATTCAGTGAAGTCAACTGGAAAGATGCAAAAACTCCTTTTTAACCCGCTGCCTGGATCCAGCCTGACTTCTTCTTTATGTCTTCTCCTCCATCATCAGCTATTAGTAGACAGTAAAAGTTCCGAACTATAAAAACAAAGAAATTGTCCACTTACAGAGCAGAGCTGTTTCCTTCATTGTCGCCTTGACTGATGTGACCTTTTTCTTTCTTTTTTGTTAGATACACAAAGTAGGCCCTGCCCTCTGACCCCAAATGTTTGTTTTTTTTCCACATGTGTGTGAAATATAGATTCAAACATTGTGAAACTGTTACATGTCTCACAGCACTGAGCTGCTGCGATGTGATTGGCTCATTAAATACTTGCATTAACAACCAATGCAAAATGTGTAATAAAGTGGTCAATCAGGACATACTGTGATCAGAATAGTTACTCTTCATAAATGTGCATTTATCTTTGCTTTGAATATTCCTTAAAACTGATAAAGGTACTAACATAAACACTCAAACATGCTGTGCCCTTAAACAGGGGGAATAGTGAGGAGAGGTGAAAGAATGGCACGAACACGCAGCTCTCACTCGTCTGTATTGAGTGAAGGAGAAGATGCGCGAATCCACCTACTGGAGCCCTGAGGCATTACCAATGGATTGACGCACAATCAACCCAGGCAAAACTTTCACTGCTTATCTTCCTCTACCTTCCCACTGCATAATCTATAGAGCACAACAGTCAAAACAACAAATAAAGCAATAATAAAAGCATGACATGAAATATAAGGAACAGAGATGTGCAACTCAAAAACTAATCAAATTTATGATCCACCACAAACATATC
>NW_024589306.1:0-1115 GCF_018398535.1 Haplochromis burtoni
GCTGGTTTTTAAATCCAGATTGAAAACACATTTTTATTCACTGGCTTTTGACTCAGTGGTTGACTGACTTGTATTTACTTATATTTTATTATTTTCGCTATGTTTATTATTTTATCGTGTTTATTATTCTTATGGTATCTATTATGTTTCTATTGTTCAGCACTTTGGTCGGCCTTGTGTGTTTTTAAAGTGCTATATAAATAAACGATGATGATGATGATGATACTGTCTTCAAGAAAGGGCACAGTCGGTTGTTCCTATTAAGGTGGCTCAGGTCTTTCAACGTATGTAGGAAAATACTGACCATGTTTATCACTCTGTGGTTGAGAATCCTGTGTTCTTTGCAGCTGTGTGCTGGGGCAGTGGGGTGAAGAGAGCTGATGCTGAACAAGCTGATTAAAAAAGCTGGTTCTGGTCAGACTGGAGAACCTGGTGGAGGTGTCTGAGAGGAGAATGCTAAAAAAGCTTCTCTGTATCATGGACAACTCTCACCCCATGCACGCCTCCATGATGGGCCATGTTATTGAATGTTTGTTTCACCCCCCCCATCATACGCTGCTACCCTCTTTTTATTCATTGCACAATACTATGTCACTTTTTTATAATCACCTGCACTGATAGGTATTTATTTAACCAGATATTATGTTGTTACTTGTTAGAGTTATTTTGATGTTATATTTGAACTATCCTACACTCTAAAAACTATTGTTTAAGCTCAACAACAAAAAAATTAACGCAACAGTTTCCATTACTCTTTTTGAGTTACGATAACTTATGTTGAAATTAGATTGAACCAACAAACTATACTGAGTTAGGGGAATTAACTTTTTCCCCCACAAAGGGGATTTTAATTACCACTTACGTAATATTTGGTAGCTTAAAAACATATTTTTAAGTTGTTTACTCATAAAAATAATCTTCCTCCAATTACTTTTTCCACGGTCACTGATGATGGCAGTTTTCATCACCTGCCTTTCACGGTTGGCCTTAAATTCTTCTCTGTCCTTGTAAAGCAAATTTTAAAAAATAGGTTAGTGAATTATAGATTAGACTTTTATACTTACTGAATCTTAATGAATTCAGATGATCAATGGAACAAACACACACACACACAC
>NW_024589307.1:0-1115 GCF_018398535.1 Haplochromis burtoni
AAGGATTTGGGACATTTAAAGAAGGTGTGTCCCTTCAGTCCACACAGGGAACACTCGCTGTCATTTTGGCATTCTTTAGCTTTATGACCCAACTCCCCGCATTTCCAGCACTTAAAGGTAGGACAGTCTCTTACTTGATGGTTTAAAGCTTGGCAGACGAAACATCTGTTTGCCTGTCCAGGATATATGACACGCCCATTAAAAGGGCCCAGAGAGATGGAGTTAGGAATGGAAACAATATGACCTGCTCCGTCTCTCCGCATTCGTACTTTGAATTTTCTTACTCCGTACCATAAGCCGAATTTGTCAACCGGCTTCACGGGAGGTTGCAAGACTTCACAGTACCTTTGAAGATAGAGCTCAATGTCTTGGTCCGGAACTCTCCCTGTCCAAAATTTCACCACAATTGTTGTGACTTCTAGCTGGACTGGAGATTCTACAGACCATTCCTTCCACTTCGGGTGATTTAAGTTGGTATGATGAATTTCCAAGAACCGTCGTAAGGGGGCTTCTTGAAAGAAGCACAACTCAAACTCTCTTCTATTGGGTAACGAAATGAAAGAATAGATGTCCTGGGGGTTTACCCAAGAAGATTGGAAAAGGAGTTCCTCCGCCACATAATCGCGGGAGGGTGGATCGTTACTTCCACCATATTTCAACCTTACCCATAAGTTGCCAAATTTAGAGGCATAGGGCAATGGCACATAAGGGGGCATGAGTAAGCACACAAGGGCTACAGAGCAGAAGGGAAGGGATAAGCTCAGGCAAAAAAACCTCCCTTTCCTCTTCCACTCATTTTGGCTGTTCAGAAACACTCATGGTTCCACTCATGGTTACAGTTTCTTCTCTGAACGAACAAAGTCGAATGAATCTCAACCCCACGGAGCCGTGTTATTATCTGTGCTCGGTGGACGTAAAAGAAAACAGACGGTTCGCTGGACCGCTCGAAGCTCAGTGGCCCCGCCCACTCTTCTATTCTCTAAATGTGGAAATGTTGTCTTTTGTTAATGACAAATTAAGTCTAACCGAAGGGAGGCTCACACCAAATCGCAACTTTTAACCTCAGCTTTAGTGGAAAACTACTGAGGAGGGGGACACAGGGCAGCCACTGACTC
>NW_024589308.1:0-1115 GCF_018398535.1 Haplochromis burtoni
GGCACAGCCTCCAGTAACTGCCTAATCATAAATGCAGCACTAGAAGCAAAAGAAAAACCTGTCAGGGGCTGGGTCTGTGACCCGGTGTTTTGGGTTTATTTTGTATTTGTGATTTTATTATGTTAAGATTGAGATAATATTAAGTTCTGGTGTTATTATTTAGTTGGGGTTTAGTTGAGTTTTATTCTAGTTTTTGTTCCATCAGTGTCTCCTGATTTACGAGTCGTTTCCTGTCCTCTCTGCAGTCGGTCTCGTCCTCTGTGTTTTCACTTTCCTTTATGCCAGTGCATTAGTCTCTCCCTTCTGATCCATGTTCTAATTGTCACCCTTGTGCTGTCGTGTCTATGCTCCATTATGTTTCCTGCTTGATTTTGTAAGTCTTGTTTCCATGTTCAGTGTGTTTAGTTTTGCTTCCCCTGTGGCGTCATGTTTATTTGTTTCAGCTGTGTTTCCCCAGCTGTTTCCACTTCCAGCATTACCCTTCGGTGTGTTTAAGTCGCCCATCTTCCTCTGTTGAGTGTCGGGCTGTTTGGTTGTCTTCATGTCAAAGTTTCCAACTGTCCGGGTTCATGTTCATGCTCATACTCATTTCCATTTTCATGTTTTGATTATTTCACAGTTACATTTTTGCATGTTCGCATTCAGTTTCATGTCCTTGCCTCGTTCTTCTATTTCTTTTGTATCTTGTGTCTGCTTTTGGGTCCAATTCATAAACACACCAGCTATCCCTGCCATGTAATTGCATTATAAGAAGGCCTAAATCAGAGATTAGAGGATAATTAAATTAATTACACAATTCAATTCACATTACAATAAAAAAAACTTTGAGTTTCATTTGTAATTATTTGACTTTCGCATGTTATATCTTATTGCAGTCTGGTACAGAGAAACCCCACCACGCAATTTTACCTTCAGGTCCACGCACGCCTCCGGTGCCGGGGTCTCCTCTTTCTCCTTTGGGGCCATCAAACCCTGGACGTCCAGAGGGCCCTTGCAGCCCTGGTTTACCTTTAAGACCTGGCAAAGAGGCACAATCATTCTGATGATTTGTTTCCCCAGTTTGTAAGCAATAGTCACAACAACATTACAAGCAGTAATACAGACAAAGTTGTTTC
>NW_024589309.1:0-1114 GCF_018398535.1 Haplochromis burtoni
TTCTGAAGGTTCTCAGCATTAACCAGGACAAAGCTGTCCAGTGTCTCCTCAGGTACAATCGAGCCCTCAAATAATAAACATGTTTCTGTTTTTGTGTTTCCTTAACAGATATCTTGTCCAGTTTGGAAAAAGACCAGCTTCAAATAAAATATGAAAACCTGCACAATAATCATAGTCAGCTACAAAATGAATTGAAGAGACTCCAGGAAAAAAATGCAGGTAAAGAACATTTAATAAATGGCATTTGAAGCAACTGAATGCTGATGTTCTCGAATGATTGTAAATAAAAGTTTTACCCAACAAAGAGCATAAATGAGCGTTGCTGTGAAAAGGTGCTATTGTTAAATCATCAGTACACTGAGAATTGATGTTTGACAATCAGGGATGTGCTGTCCTGAAGGATGGAAAAGATTTGGATGCAGCTGTTACTATAAATCCAATGAGAGGAAAAAATGGGATGAGAGTAGAACAGAATGTCTGAACAGAGAAGCAGATCTCCTGGTCATAAATAGCAAAGAAGAACAGGTGAGTTTTTTATCTACACATGATTAGAATTTATACTCTAATATGGGAAATGACTAAATATTTTATCTTTTGTCAAATTAACAGGAGTTTGTCAGCAACTTGGAAAAACCCGGAGCCTCTTGGATTGGTCTAAAGGCACAGTTCATCCACACATCAACAGGATGGGAACCAAAATGGGAATGGGTAGACGGATCACCACTGACAGTTATGTAAGACATTTATAGTCATATAAAAAATATCTATGTTTATGAATTCATGAAAACAAAATAAAAAGACAAGAAAACATTTCTTCAAAAACATACAGAGCAGTCTTCTGTACCTGCTGCTCTGTCTGAAAAATACATTTTCATGTCTTCTACATTGGCATCAATGTATCTTGTCTTATGTTCAAGTGTCAGTCAGCATTGTAATTTTTCATTTTTGGTTCCATTCTAAATTGTAGTTGAAACAATTTTCATTTTAAAGGATGCTGAATCTTGTGGGATTTTATAGTACTGGCGGTGGAAATTTATTTTGGCGATTATATATGCTATGGTATATGGTGTTGGCTCATGTCACATACAAGCCCATGCACAAATATACACCATCA
>NW_024589310.1:0-1114 GCF_018398535.1 Haplochromis burtoni
TTGAGGCGACTTTTGTTGTGATTTGGCGCTATATAAATAAAATTGAATTGAATTGAATTGAATTGAATTGAATTGAATTGAATTGAATTGAACCACTGAGAGCGTCCTCTGCTGCTACATCACTATCTGGTACGGGAACTTCACCCTCACTGAAAAGAAGTCTCTGCAGCGGGTGGTGAGGATTATTGGAGGCCCTCTCACATCCATCTCCCAACTCTATGACAGACACATCATTCGATGTGCGAACAGCATAGTGAAGGACACTTTCCACCCCTCACATGCACTGTTCTCCCTCCTTCTTTCTGGCAGACGGTTTCACAGCATTAAAACCGTAACGACCAGACACTGCAAGAGCTTCTTCCCCCAAGCAGTCAGAGCCCTCAACTTTCTACCACAAAAGGACTGATATACACATGCACCTCTACAAAAATCTACAATACTCATCAAAAGACTCAAAAACAACAAGAACTTCCACAAATCTGCTTCAAACTGGTCCTGGGAACAATATGTTTATTTGCACACTCAGTCACATAGTTACTGACCACACATCCAAATTATATTATATTTGCACATTTTGCTTTTTACACATGTCTTTGTAATGTCTCGTCAATAATATCCTGACAATAACTTGAAACTGGTATTTAACACCTACTGCACATTCCACTTTCTATTGACTCTGTCCTGTCTTTGTTTATCGTACAGTTAATGCTGTATAGTCACCATTATAGTATTGTATAGCATTGTATAGTTAGTAATTAGTACCTTTTGTATCCCTTAATTTTACCGAAACTTGGCATGTTATTTATTTGTAATTCCTAGTTTTTTATCTCTTGGGGATATATCCTTTATATATTTATAAATGCACCATGGAGGGCTCAGGGTGAAACAGCATTTTGGTGCACTGTATACTGTGTATATGACTGTACTGACAATAAAGCTCTTGAATCTTGAAACAAGAAGGAGCGTTCTCCCAGGGCACCAAACAGGCTAGGACCACCGCTGCACTCATCATTGTGTATATTTGCCTTCAAACTGGTCAGAATAAAGTTCACTTTTAAAGATAAAACCATGTTGTAGCTGCCAGTGTGAACAGACTGATCAATTCAATTCAATT
>NW_024589311.1:0-1114 GCF_018398535.1 Haplochromis burtoni
AGGACCAACCGCTCCAGGGTCTTCATCAGGTGGGATGTCAGAGCCACCGGCCTGTAGCTGTTGAGGTCCTTGGGGCGTGAAGTCTTTGGCACTGGTACAACACAGGAGGTTTTCCAGAGCTGTGGGACTCTTCCCAGCCTCAGGCTCAGGTTGAAGAGGTGCTCCATCACTCCATCACCGTGGGCAGCTGCAGCTCCATGTAACGTAATGTCGGCGCAATACTGTGCACAAGACAAAAAAATGTAGTTTGTTTCCTGGGCGCAAAGGTGCTTGAGCTTGTGTTTCCTTTTTAGTTACTGGCCGGGGACACAGAAGAAGTATGATGAAGCAAAAACTGCAGTTTGAGTGTAAATGAATGTTTAATGTTCAAAAAGAGGTTTACATTACTGCTCTGTTTAGAACACAGGAAATTGTGGATGCAGGGTGTGGGTTTTGGCTCAGCTGGTGGCTGGATTGGCTGGCACAGCCGGTAGACATCACCTAATTATGCCTCTCTATTTTATGCAGTAGTATACTGGGACCTCTGCGTGTTTACCTTAATTTTATTTTTAATTAAAGAATTAACATAGTCTGTGAATAAGGTGACGAGATCACAAGAAACTCATGTGGTACAAAGTAGGACACGTTACTAATGCCTGAAGCCACTTTGAAACATATGCTGTATCAATCACTGTAAACAACAGTATTAATAATATAAAAGAAACCCATTTCAACAAAAGCAGGGTTGAGTATTTTACATGTGTATGAATAAACTTTGTTGCTCTCCTGAACAGGTAATTCAGCATAAGGGTAGTTGTGAGCGAGATCAATCTCCTCCATACTTAAGCTGTGTGTTCCTGTAACACTCCAGAGATCATCGTCACGATTTACCAATAAGTCCTGCATCCTGACTGTGTCCCCTTTCTGGCTTCCCCAGGACAGTTTCTTGGGAATGCTGAAGCCAGTGGTTGCTGAATTACCCATGATACCAAGGAGAAAATCTGTAAATTAAAAAGAAACCCTGCATCAATCAAGTGAAGAATATTAAATTAAGTGTAATTTATATAGCGCCAAATCACAACAAAAGTCACCTCAAGATGCTTTTCTATACTTGTGGTTTCTCTTTGTTGCAATT
>NW_024589312.1:0-1114 GCF_018398535.1 Haplochromis burtoni
ACATCTGTAACATCTGTCTCCTCACGTGGAGGACAGACAGACTCGATCAAAGCTCCAGAACTGTGGCTCTGCTTTTCAGGAAAATGGGATCGTTGGGTTGTATGGTGCGATTTATGTTCACACTGGTATGCTGTTGATTGTACATGAAAGTCAGGTCTGATCTGGGGTTTTTGGTTTTTGTTTTTTCATAAATCTAATGGGTCTGATGAAAGCTAGTATGAGACAAAACCACTGCCAATTTCTATAATGAATAAAATTCACATTTTATCATATATGTAAAATCTAGGTGTCCAGAAATAACAGTTAAATGTACTTTATCAAACTGTAACTAAAACTATCTCCACCTGGGGGCGCTGTTTCACTGAAGGTGTGCTAAAACCAGTGACTGTGCGGGTTTTTTCTCGGGGGGTTGTTTGTTTGTTTTGTTTTTTTTTACTTTATTTTAAGTCCTACCAACTTCATGCAGAGGCTTTGGATACTTGCCGTTTTTGTTATTTAGTTATGACTGAATAAAGGTCACATTGACTCCTTACACCATCTTGTGGTACAAATTGGTATTACATGAAAAATATAGACGTTTTAGCTTCAACTGAATCTTGGATCTCTTCAACACAACGCGTGCAATATTTTGGACAACTGCTTGACATAAAGTCACTGCAGCCTTTTTCTTCACATTCTCTTGGTAACCTTAATTAATATTGGAAGGCTCTATAGGAGGGAGCGAATAGCTTTGATTGGTCCGACCGTCCACAACAGTCCCAGTTTCTTATGTGGCCCTCTGAGAAATTTTTCACCTCTGCTCTAAACCATTTTTAAGCACGTGAATGGTGCCCTGAAATGAATTAAAAATAAAAACTACATCCTAGAAAAATTAAACAATCTGAAACTTTTTGGGGGAACTTAAAAGTTAATATAAAAGAGGAAAAAGCCGAAAAAATATTTTATTATAAAACTTTTCAGCACAGAAAAAATGAGGAGCCTTTGGGGTCATGTGTGTATGCTATGACTGGGACGCCCTGTGAAAATTACAGCCATTCTATATTTTAAAATCTTGTCAATAACAAATACCCCCACACTGAATTTAAAAAAAAGGTGTGTGTGTGTGGTGGTGGGG
>NW_024589313.1:0-1114 GCF_018398535.1 Haplochromis burtoni
ATTTCAATGGGAGCAACAGGACGGTGTGATGTCGCAAATTTTACTACAGACTAGGACGGATTGTAGGGTAGCAAACATCGTCGGAAAACACGTTTTCAACACTGCAGGTTACCTGGGTGTAATGTTTTTCAGCTAAAAAGAAACATGGTGTGACTCCTACCTAACTATATAAAGAGTAACTGAAGGTTAAGCTAACATGTCCTGTTTTAAGCCAGGCACTCACCCCTCCGCTCCGCTGCGTCTCAGGCACCATCGCTCTGGCAGAAAGGGAGCTAGAGCCAGAGCAGGGACGAGGCGAGCTGGAAAATCTATGGTATCTATACTTTTGTTCTTAAAATATTGCGTCTCAACAAAGTACTGTATGGTTTTTATATTTTTAGTAGTGTGTCACACAAACAGCAAATGTTGTCAAAAAAAGTAAGAAATATTTGGGGATACTTTGATTCATTTTGGGGGTGCTTCAGCAAAGGTCATTTGGCAAAATTCCTACAAACTTCCCATCATGTACAGGTGGTAGGACAAAGAGTTGCACCTTGCACACAAGTTATGGAAGCCACAGCGATTCAGATTTCAGTTTATTTGTCAACGTATGTGCATGCAAGACACAAAAGAGTTATCAAGTCTCTACATTCTGTCTCCTTTGTTGCTTTATCTTTGTGTAAAAGGACTAAGACAAACCCACCCACAGAATGCCAGCGCTTCTCATCACTGTTGCTTTTATAAGGCAGACCTGCAGTTAGTCATAGATGAGATTTAATCTTGTTTATACGTTATTTCAGTATTCCCTTTAAAAGAAATGTAGGACAGACTTTTCACCGTGATGTACGTGGATGCCCTGGAGGTTTAATAGTTCCTATTAGGTTCTCTATTTTCTTTTCCCCTCAGGTGAAATTTGCCTCGAATGAACAAGAAAAACTTAATGTGGCAAAAGCAAAAAGTGCTTTATTTGTGTAGAAACCCCCAAAGAACAAAGTGTGCACAGAAAAAGAAATAAAGACGCCCCCTTAACTTAACCCCACTCTGACGACATGTCTCCTTTCTGGGAAAAGTGATAGAATTAAAGTGGTGATGTCACCGTGTTCGTGACGTGCACTCCACTGCTATAACTGGATGG
>NW_024589314.1:0-1114 GCF_018398535.1 Haplochromis burtoni
AGTTCACAAACATAAAAATGGCATTTAAAGGGTTAAATCATCACGCAACCTCGGATGTTGCTGTCATCTTTCTGCTCCTGTAACAAAAAACACATAAATTCATCCACCCTTTTGTCCTGTCTAGGTGGAGGTTAACCTTGAGTCGTGGTCAAGTCCTGTCAGCTTTTACCAGTCAGTCAGTTTGTTTTTTCTATTTCCATTCATTCATTCTTTCTTTGCTGATAGTGGAACCTGTCGTCACATTTAGTTTCCACCCTCAGCAAAATGACGTCATCTCAAAAAGAAAAAGAACTTTAGATGGGATTACATCGCTGTATCCTTTTTAGGCCGGGACTTTTATTTAATATTGTCCCAATAAGTAGCTTTCTCCAGAACCCATTTTAATGTGGAGAACTCACTTGTAACGGTTTTCTCGACAGGTCGTATAGCACTTTTAATTCCTGACGTGCAGATCTGCTTAAAGAAAAAAATAAACAAACAAAATCAGTGCCTGTTCAAAAAATAAAAATAACAAATAACAGAGATTATCAAACCAAACTTTCAGTGCACTGTGAAAGTATCAAAATAAAAAGGCCTTGTTAAGTCATGACACAAGCTCCTCATCAACTTCACAACAGGAGAAGAATCATCAGCTAGATTCACTCCAAACCAACCATCAGCTGCACACAACACACAACATAACCCTAATGTCTTATTAGCTATGAGTTTAATCACCAGGTCTGTGCTCTTCACTCATTTAGGCCACAGATCTATTTTATTCAATTTTCCTTTTTCCCTTCATCATAAAAACATGTGACATGCTGTCATGCACTTCACAAAAGAAGTTTGTTCTGACGTATTCAGAGTTGTGTATCTAAATACAGGATTCACTCGCACATCAAAACAGGAAACTCAGTGTTTTAGAGTCTCCACCAACACACAACAACTCCAACACATCCCATTCACTCATGCTAGAATTCAGTCACCTTTCATTAATCTAAAAACCAATCAAATAATTTGCATATCGGCTATTAACCCACTAAGCTGACAGGACAAAAGAAATGCATGTTCAAAATAGTATCACAAAAGACAATTTCCCTCATACAGTAAATTACTTGTGCTGCATCAATCAAGC
>NW_024589315.1:0-1114 GCF_018398535.1 Haplochromis burtoni
GGCGGCACACAGGAAGTGTGGGTTGTTGTTGCGGTGTGCTGAGAGTAAAGTGGCTGCTAAAAAGTTATCCATCTCCATCTTGCTGTTCCTAATTATTCAGAGAGATCCCAAACCATCTAGTGAACCTTCACGTTACACTTCCTCTGATGAAAACCCAGAAATCCTGAGTAGTCTTCTAGGCACAGTATTCATCAGCCCCAGGTTGAGGCTCAGTCTGTCTGTTCTTCTGCTCTTCATCCAACATGTCTGCTGCACTTTACAGAACACTACAGACTAGTTACCAAAGAACGAGTAAGGAACACACCAGGAACAAACTGAGACACAATCTGACTGAGACTAGAAGACAAGGAGGGGACAGGGAGGTCATGTGACCATCACAGCTGCTGCTAATGTCTGTACAGTTAATGTTGTGCTTTGTTTTCCCCTCAGGTTACAAGGTGGTGGTGGATTCAGGGGTGGAGTCTGTCAAGCTGCCCTGCAAAATCAGAGTTCACGTGCCTAAAGACGCTAAAGTGGAGTGGACAGACAATTCCATTTCCAACAGGAAGGTCTACGTGTCTGACCAGGTTGAAGAACAGGACAAGGTTTACAGAGACCGAACAGAGATGAAGAGGAAGCTGCTAAAACCTGGAGACCTCAGTCTGACCCTGAAATACCCCACAGACAAAGACACAAACACCTACACCTGCACAGTCTGCAGCCGGGAAGGAAATCAAAGCAGCATGAAGAAGAAAGTGGAGCTCATTGTCAAAGGTCTGTTATCTGTGTATATTTAGATTCCATGTGTATTTCATATAATGCACATTTGTGGCCTTTTACACACTAATTTAACTCCATACTTTACCCCCCAAACCAATAAAGGTTCTCAGTGAAGTGAAAAAAGTAGAACTTATTGATCAGCAGCAAGTTGCATGAGATATGCTAGCTTAAAGCTGAAGGTTGGTGGCAGGCCCGGCCCTAACCAATCTGGCGCCCTAGGCAAGATTTTAGGTGGCGCCCCTAGAGCTGGGCGATATATCGAGTTTTTAAAACATATCGATATATTTTTATACGAGATATAAGATGTGACAATATCCTTTATATCGATATAGTCTATGTTACGTTATAATTATAG
>NW_024589316.1:0-1113 GCF_018398535.1 Haplochromis burtoni
AATTGCAAAACAACTGGAAAGACTGTCCAAGTTTGTGGTACGTCACCAAACAAGAGCATGTAGCAGAACAAGCTGCGTGTCACTGTAAGAGAGGATTTGACAGGTTTTTCATTGTTTTTGCAACCCGCACACACTAAAACACTCAACACCCCTGACTTTCAGAAGCTTCCCATTATACCGGTTATACTTTCTGTAACAACATTTAGTGTGCTGTCTTTTATCAAGAGGGATGATTGGTGGAAGATAATGCATGTTTTAATAATCACTTAATTATTTCAGCTATTTTACAAGCAGATATGCTGACTTATCAACATCCGCTTTTCTTTGTCTGATATGACAAAGGTCTAGGTAGTCTAGGTATCATTCTGCAAAAGACCAAATAATTAAAATAATAAAAAATAATAATTATAGGCAGTTTGGCGATTATTAGAAATACTTATCTGCAACCACAGTGCTGTTATCCTCCACTGATTTCAAAGGGCAGCAAAGTTGATTCTCAAAATCAGAGAGTCATCTGAGTCAATTAATATTTTAAGTGACTTGTTATTTTTAAGCTCGTTTTCTGAAAGATTATGTCATAATTGTCCTGAAATTTGCTGTCCAAAGTCCACTTTGGACTTTGGGACTTTACTTCCATGGGCATATCATGCAGGCCAGTTACATGCAAATACCAAAGGGTCATTTATAGCTGACATATGAAATTATCTTGCAGACCAGTTATATATAACAGAATAGCAGAATAGTAACTGCTCAGCTGGGGTTCCAAGCAATTCAAGCAGGTACTAAAATATGACATCATACCCAGAGTGCGTGCCACCAATTGGCTGGTCAGTGGCATCACTCAGTGGGTTATTCACAAAAATCAAAGCTGCTATTTCTGAAATCCAGCAATGAGGAAAATGGCTACAAAAACCATGCTCTGTTCATCCAGTCTCACAAAAAACCACAGACTGAGCAACAGTTACATCGTTGCCTCGACATCCACCTTTGTTGTAGCATTCATGTCACATACTAATTATGTCACAGGACTCTCGTCAGCGTTGCTATGACGAAGACCACACACATTAGGTAGCACTCGATTGTAATGGAAAACCAATGGATCAGAGTCAAGTT
>NW_024589317.1:0-1113 GCF_018398535.1 Haplochromis burtoni
ATCAGCTGTGTTGGTTCAAGGACACATCTAAAACCTGCAGGGACACCGGCCCTCGAAGCCTGGAGTTGCCCACCCCTGGCCTAATGTGTACCTTAATCAAGCCATGCAATAACAACATGTGCCGGAACATGCAAAGCAAACATGACAAAACTCTGTTCAGACAGTGAATGGACTGATTCTTATTTAGCGCTTTTCTACTCTCCCGGATTACTCAAAGTGCTCTATACAACATGCTACATTAACCCAATCACACACTTTCTCTAAACTGAGTGCTTCCTAACTACATTCACACTCTTGACATGCAGACTGGAGGGATCGAACCACTAACCTTCCGATCAGTAGGTGACCTGCTCCACCTCCTGAGCTACAGCCACCCACTGCTAACAATGACACCAGGTTTTGGATAAAGTGTACACTAACAAGCCTGTCAAACCTGTATTTGAAACATTGGCTACCATAGCAGTATAGTATTGCAACATGGCATTTGGGTCTTCTAAATAAAATAGGAAAATAGGAACATAAACAGTGCCATCATTGCCAGACCTGGTCCACATCTGGCTGACATACACCCTGCCATGATACCAGTCAGTCAGAAGTGCCAGCCTGATGCCAGATCCGGGCTAGACCTGTTTTCTATGAGCCCGGGCCACATACACCAAACCACAATCGAGCCAGATATGGCATGCCATCACATAAACAGTTCCATCTATGCCAGGCCTGGCCCATGTCTGGATTAGTGATGGGATTTCCAGCTCTTTTTAGAGAACCGGTTCTTTCGGCTCCGAACCGGCTCTTCAGGTTGTTTTGTTGCTTTAATTAATTTATTATCAAAAACAATATAAAATTATGCACAAAGGAATTACTAATGTAAAAAAAAAAAGTGGTTTTATTTATATATGTTTATATATAAATATGCGGTGGCCCCTAGAGACAAAACACGTACAAACTCAACATTTCTAGCATGAACTGAACTTCCAAAACAGAGCTACTAGATCACTTAAGTTACACAATTGAAAGCATGAAAGCATATGTGTATTGTTTGTGTATTTATACACAAGCATTCATATATAGTCAAATAATTCTTATAAAAAAATGTTCATTTACCTGTTATTA
>NW_024589318.1:0-1113 GCF_018398535.1 Haplochromis burtoni
TTTTTCCCCTCCTCTGCCCCCCTTCCCCTTGATGCCCAGTGAGTTAGATGTCCCCCGCTCAAGCTCAGCTCTGAGTATTTGGGAGGTAGAAGACATGTTGCTAGATAGCCTGTGCTGTGCTCAGTGCCCAGGAATGTTACTGTAGTTATGGTAAGCTGTCACTGGGCTGGAATTCAGTGACTGTTAGCTGGTGCCTAGGCCTGGCTGTCAGCTATGCCATGCTGCTCAGTGGAGCGTGCCTAGACTGATAATATAGCCATTGAGTAGGGTAAAACCACCCTGGATTCAGAAAGCATTTTCTACCCAGCTGTGGATTACCAGCTGTTTAAAAGGAAACACAAAGAAATCACTGACATAATAATAAATAAAAACTCTGTATATATTGCATGTTCAAGTGGTTGTTGCAGCAAATATGCCCTCTTTTCCCTTTTAAAGACTTTTTGTTTACTCAGTCCTTTCTGTCTGCTCTTGTCCTTGTTCTGTCTCTGTTGCCCTTCCCTCTGTGTCTTTGTTGTCCTGCTGTTTTGGAGCCTTACTGTGTGATATACATTTTAATCATTTCATCATGCACTTGGTGGGCCGCAGGTGAGCATTAAACATATGGAAGTTTATTAAAGGAGCACTGATCACTATCTGTCCCCTGAAAATGGCCTTATTGATTTTGTTCAGGGGGGAGTAACATCCTAAGGGTAGCAGACTGTGTTTGAGGTTTGTGTTGTCGATCATTTGCACAAACTGCTTTCGCTCTGTCAGACTAAAATGAGCAGAATCTGCGCGAGTGGTGTGTTATGCCTGTAGTGGTGCAACTTTTAGTTAAGTAAACAATGCTTCACTGAAGTAGGAAGAAAAAGTCCAAATGTGCATTTTAAAAATGCCTTCATTACTGTAAAGTTACAAGAGAAATAGTTGATTTTGTTAAATTTAATTAAAAAGTTATTATTGGTAGCAAGTAGTGTCTCAGTAAATGTCCCAGGAAACATAAACATCTTTGTGTTAATCTGAGGTTTCAATAATTTCTTTATAACTAGGGATGGGTATCGTTTAGGTTTTATCCAATACTGGTGCCAAACTGGTACTTTTGAAACGGTGCCGGTGCTTAAACGGTGCTCAAAC
>NW_024589319.1:0-1113 GCF_018398535.1 Haplochromis burtoni
AAGCATCGGGACTCAGTGAACCTACCTTGGACAAATTGACTGACACAATTGCCAAGTGGATTGCAACAAACTGCAGACCTATTAATATCGTTGAGGACACGGGCTTTACAAAGGTTTTGCAAGTTGCTTTGAACAAGGCTCCAACAATAATGTCAAAGATTCATGGGCTCTATGAAACTGAAAAGGAAAAAAAAGCACGAGGGTTTAGCTGTAGCCAAACATGTCGCCCTGACAGGTGACTACTGGACTTCTGTGAGTAACAGTAACTTTCTTGGTGTTACTGCATATCTACTTACTGCTGCATAGGAATTAAAGTCGTTTGCATTGAGAATAATGAAGACAGACGAGCGTCACTTCGCAGAGGCATGTGCTGAACATTTGTTAACAGTGGCACATGAGTGGGAAACTGAGGGAAAAATCACAACTGTAGACTGTTCTCAGTTGCAGGCAACACTGTAAATAAGAAGCGGTCAGCTCACCTCTCGGACATTGTCAACAAGTTAGTCTTAGTAACAGGGCCACATTGATGTTGATAAGTGTTTACAGAGTTATTTGTTAACATGAATGTTCAAGATGTTCAATAAGCATGCTAAGTGCATATGTATTCCCTTTTTTCTTGAGTCTGTTTGCTCATGCAAAATGAAATGCGATTAATACAGACTAAAAATGTCAGGATGAATGGAACGGACTCGGGCGCAGACTGAGAAACACAGTTTAACTGAGCTTTATTAACCACACCTGGTGCTCTATATACACGCGGGGGGAAAGGGTCCACAGGGTAGGGAAACACAAGGTCCTCACACACGCTCCACTCTTCACGCTCCTCACACACACAACTCCACGCTGAACAGCTCCACTCGCACTCAGGGGTCCAGGGTCACAGCTCCGGGAAATCTACACACAAACACGAAAGTTACTCGTAGGTACGCACAGGAAATGATTGCTTTCTACAGAGCCAGTCAATACTAACTAGAGTTACTCAATATTCCAGCGAGGAGTAGCTCAGCACCCCTGTCTTATGAAGAGTCAGCAAACAGTTGTGAGGAATCATCGGTAATCAGCTGCAGGTGCGTGGGCCAAGGGCGGGAGAGCAGGAGAGAAGAGAGAGAGAGA
>NW_024589320.1:0-1113 GCF_018398535.1 Haplochromis burtoni
CCCCCGCGACCCTGAAAAGGATAAGCGGAAGCGAATGGATGGATGGAAGTTAGGAATAATTGTAGCATCACTTCCTGTCTGGCTTGTTTGGTGCGCACAACCTGTATTTTTTAACATGTGTATCAATGTATCAGTGGCACAGGCACACTGATACACACAGGCCTGATTACTGCCACGCCTGTTCTCAATCAAGAAATCTCTTGAACAGGACCTGCCTGACAAAGCAGAGTAGACCAAAAGATCCTCAAAAGAAATTCAGGAACAAATGACGGTGAGGGGTGATAGGGTAGGGCTAGGTTTCACAATGAGCTCAAAACCTTGGCTGATTGTGACCTACACCTGTTTTCACACCTTGGCTCGTGTGATTATGTAAAGGATCATTAGGGGGTCCATGACCCTCTTGGGGGACACTCCCATAGGGCTTAAATCTGTGACTCTCCACCAATTGCTCTTAGAACTGAAGATGCTTCTCTAATGAAATGTCTTCAAGTAACTTAAAGAATTCCAATTCTGCTTTTATTCCAAGCTCCTTAGACCACAATAACCTGGATGTTTGAGAACCTTCACAGACATCAATTTAATATCAGTTGGAAAACGAGCAACAACAGTTTAACACAAAAAAAAAATCACTGAACTCACAGCTTAATTAGTTTTCAGACTTCAGTGTCTTTTTTGACTTAGACAATGTAGACTCAGTGTTAAATTTAACAGAAAAGAAATGCATTCATGCTGCTTATTGAAGTTGGACCTTTATTTCTTCCTGTGAATCAAAACAGTTTTGCAGACCTATTCTGTGCAGCTTTATCTCGGGTTTCCAGAAGGTCGCCAGCGGTCTGAGCCGCTCCTCATCAATTCTGATGGCGCCTGCCTCCTGCTTCAGTTCCAGCTGCTCTCCATCCTGACTACTACAGAGTTCCTCTTGTTCCTGTTTCATCTGTGGAGGTTCTGGGTCCTCCTGGTCTACACTGGAGCTCCTCTCCTGTTTACAGACCTGCTGGTTTGTCAGAGCCTCCTCTTTCCCAGAGTCAAGCTGTTGAAGGTCTGAAGAGAGAAATGGAGAAAAAAAAAATAATGAACCCCTCCCAAAACAAATAAAAACAAAACACATTTAAA
>NW_024589321.1:0-1113 GCF_018398535.1 Haplochromis burtoni
AGAGTTGCAAGTTATACCCCAGATTACAACACACCGGTGAACAGCATGCAATGCCAGGTTTCCCACTAACAAACAAAGAAAGCCATATTAGATGTTCTCAGTGGCAACATTACAGTGTCATGTCAAAGTTGAATTTAATTATTGAAAAACAAATGTGTTTGTTAAGTGTAACATGTGACAATTTGCTTTAAAATGCTGCCAATTTGGTGAAAAGTTCTGCAAAATTTGAAAGTTGATTTTTTGTATGTTACATACATACAAAAATAATGTATGTAACAGTGCATGATTTGTTAAAATTTGTTAGTGGTAAGTGAAAATGTTGTAGAAGTGATCACTTCAAAATGTAAATACTTGCAGAGATATATAGAAATAAAGCGTTGCATATTGATATTTATGTTTCCTACCTTGTTTCCTACTTGCATTCTTTATAATTATGGTGAAAAATAATTAACATAATTAGTGTCCGTACATAGATGAATATCATTAATTATTATTGATAACACATAATTAAGTTAAACTGAGGAAATTTGTTATTTGAGAAGTGTGTGTCAAACTGGTAGCCCTTCACATTAATCGGTACCCAAGAAGTAGCTCTCACTTTCAAAAAGGTTGGTGACCCCTGCGATAGAGGGTAAAACGCACATGCACAGTGCCTTTGTTTTCATCTGCACATGGCGACGACGGTTAATGAGAAGGGTGAAAGCGGATCGTTGAATGAAACAGAAGAACCAGAATTGGTTTGTAAAAATGGTGCAACTTCAGTGGTGTGGAACTAGTTTGGCTTTCGTCCGTCAGATACACACCAAAGCACAAATTTTGGTAGAGCATGCTAGTGGGCCGTTGTTATTGAAAAAAATGTTTTAGTACGACTTCCGGAAGTTACCAAACCGCACCGCTTAATGGACTGTCGGAGCATTACGGCTACTATAGTCAGGAGGCTGGCGGAGTGATACGTACTGTGCTTCAACATAATATTACCGTATTGTATGTTTATAACCTCTTTTTAAGTTTTGTGGACATTATATTTGTTATGCTCAGGATACATCGGCCAATTTCCATGGAAATGCCTTTTGGTTAAACTGTCAGTAAGGAATTTGCATTTGCACTGTTAAA
>NW_024589322.1:0-1113 GCF_018398535.1 Haplochromis burtoni
AAAACACATCGGGGATGCAGAGGTCAAGGACAGAAGAGAAGAAAGAAGGAGACGGTGAGACAGCGGAGGCTTGAAGCGAGGAGGAGGTATAAACCGTGTCTGCAGTCTATAGTAATGGGCAATATGCGATCGTTATTGAATAAAATCGATGAGCTCTCAGCGCTGGTACGTAGTCAGAGGGAATACCGAGAGTGTAGCCTGATGTGTTTCACTGAATCATGGATGCACCAGGACATTCCCGACGAGAATGCTTCCGTGGAAAGCTTCCACACTGTTCGGGTGGACAGGGACAGCATCGCTAGCGGTAAGCGGAAAGGAGGTGGGCTTGTTGTAGTTAACAACCGGTGGTGTAACCCTGCCAACATAACAATCAAAGACAGGATTTGTTGCCCGGACATTGAACTATGTGCTATCGGACTCAGGCCGTATTATTTACCCAGGGAATTTTCTCATGTCATCTTGGTGGCTGTTTATGTTCCTCCCTCTGCTAACCCCACAGCTCCGCACCAGCCCATAATTTTTTACTCATATCCATCTGTTTTTTGACACCTTTCTGTTAATTCCTGATGTTTGTATATATGTTATAATAATGACGAAACCTAAAGCTTCAAAAGCCCGTGAAAAGACTGAAAAAATCGGAGAAGATGAAGGTGAGTCAGCGAGTGTGGCTAACGAGCACACGCTAGCTGAGGAGCCAAGTGCAAATAGCCCCGTGACTTCCCATGTAGCTAACCCGACATCAGCCGACATAATGAGTGCAATTGCTAGATTGGAGACTTCGGTTGATAGCAAATTAACTGCTATTTCAACCACGATGAACGCTATGGAGGCCACTCTTTCCACTGTAACTTGGAGGATACATGATATTGAGGAAGCTAAAAAAATTGGATGACCTCAAGTCGCGGTCAAGACGACAGAACATCAGGATCCTTGGAGTTGCAGAGGGGAGGCAAGGCAAGCAAGAGGGGACGTGTGGAGGTAAGTGACGGAAGTAAATGGTAGTTTAGATTTGAACAAATTCCTTTAAGCTTCAGTATTACCAAATACACTTATCAATTGTCTTATAACTAACACTATTTGTCTAAATAATCTCCAACACCCTGGAGAACAACG
>NW_024589323.1:0-1113 GCF_018398535.1 Haplochromis burtoni
GGTTGCAGGAGACTCTCTGCTTCGGTTGGACTGGAATTCGTGTTGGCATCACCATATGTAACACATGTCCCCTACAGGGTGAAAAATTTGGGGATATTTATAAAAGATACCACAATTCTTGAGCCAGCTCCCTCTTTTTTTAATTTTACAAGGAAAATGGGACAAAGGTGCAGTGATTTATTGAAACATGAGTACGAATACAAAGAACATGGAGTACATAAGGGAAGAACAGAGTTTTTACAAATTTGTAAAAGCTTGAAAATCAATATTTGGTATGGCCACCTTAAATCTTTGACACAACTCTCTTAGGATGCTTTCTTCCCATTTCTTTAAAGGAATAGATCTCCAGGCTTCTTGAAGGATGTTCAGGACTATTCTTTGGATGTTGGCTGCTTTTGTTTAATCCTACCCTGCTTTAATAATGGTGAGGTCCATACTCCAGGGAGGCCAGTCCATGACTGACAGTATTCCATTGTGTGTGTGTTTTCTATCCAGTGTTTGGGATAACTGTCACGCTGAAAAATGAAGCCACTGCCAGACAGTTTCCAGATTGCATGGTGGATCAAAATTGGACTTTTCTGTATTCATTTCTTAAGGACGTGACTTTAAGATAATAATAATCTGCTGTAGGTAGTTTTTACGCCTGCTGTTTCTTGATTGTCCTCCACTTTCCCAGTTTCCTCAATTTAATAAGGACACCCTGCACATCATGCTGAGATATTCCATGTTTTCAGTTAACAGCTCTTTCAGAATCACCTTGTACTATTTCATGCCTGTTAAACTGTGTTATTGTTGGCATTTTTCATAGAGTGTGTTTTAGTGACAGGCTGCTAGAAGCACAAGATGCAGTTTAAAATTGTTGTTGTTTTTAAATATGTTATCTGTAGAGAAAACACTGGTTCATCCCTTGAGTTAGTTGCCTTTTCTATGCTTGAATGATTCATAGGTCAGTGTTAACCCCCCAAAAATCTCTTAAATTAGTTAGGCAGAAGGACTGGATTGAAAATGAGTGGAAAAGCAACCAATGTCCAAAGAATACTTTCAAAGACCTTCAGAAAATGTGGAGAAGTACTGCTCGAGACAGTTAAGAAATACAAGAAAATCCTGTTCCTT
>NW_024589324.1:0-1113 GCF_018398535.1 Haplochromis burtoni
GATTTTTGTCAGAAACTTTGAATTTTAGTTTTTCACAATAAACTTTCAAATGTTTATGAAAAGACATTTCTGTCCTGCTTGTTTACTATTTACTACTTTACTACTTCACAGTGTAGCTTTATGGAGCTACAATGACATTAAATGTGTTTGTCAATTATTAAGATTTCTCTCACTGCACTTTATCTACACTCCACATTTCAATAACAATTTAATTTGTCTTTCATTTAAAATTATAAAATTAATTATTTTCAGTATCATCATGGACAGCTAAGCTCTGGTGGTCCATTTTTAGTTAATATGATTTAAAACAACAAAATATGATTTAGTAATAATGGCAGTTTACTCTAAGTTTTGTTCCCAACTTTCTTTGAAAAAGTAATAAATGTTTTGAGAAAAAAAACTTAATAAGAAAAGCTGGGTAATAATGGATGTGAGCCATCATATCAAATTGCACTGATGGTCCAAGTTTAATCCAGTTTTATAGTATAGTATAGGAGTATCCCATTCTTACCCGTGATATTGCAGTTTTACAAACTTCAAGGTTTGTGACTTTTTCTGTAGTTTTTTTTTTTAGCTCAAAAAACTGTTTAAGAAATTTAATGCAAATCTATAGCATTTTAGATTCACTAAACTTGATAAAAATACATCAGATTAAAAATTAGCAATTCAACCTAATTCTTTAGTACCTTTCTAGCATCTGTTGGGGGTTAGGTTAATTTTTTAAAGTACTTTTTTAGTTTCTATTTTCATTCTGCCTCTAGTGCTAATTTTATTCACCAATAACATTTGCACAGGTTGTGTTTGCATTCAGGAAAATGGTACAAAGTATAATATTTGAAAAAACGGCATATTAAAACCAGCCGCTATCCTCTGACATTTTGTGAATTCACTCAGTTTTGATTGAATTCACTATATCCAACAAACAATTTGCTTGTTTGTTGAAAAAAAAGTAAATAATTTTACCTTCAACATTTTCAGATATGTGTACCATCAACTCCAGTAAATCGAAAGTATAAAACTATAATAATAACAAAAGGGCAAACCTTTAATTATAAATTAGGTCTTAACTAATGAGACTAACAACACTACAAGGAGGGGCTTGGCAAATATTGC
>NW_024589325.1:0-1112 GCF_018398535.1 Haplochromis burtoni
CTCAAACTTTCATTAACCCTTAGAGGTCAGAGGTGAACCTTTTATTCTGGAGAATCTGAATACCTTTTTGATGTGTGTTAGTATACAGTAATTGTAATTGTTCCCTGACTGCCAAGACTTGGGAGAACAATTTAAAAACAGACATAGTCTGAGCGTCTGGGGTTAGCAACAGCTGTGAGCTCTGAATCCAAGTCAGTGAATTGATTTTCAAATCTTGGACATGATAGCTTTGTTAACACCGTTAATACCAACACGTTCTTATCGCAGCTCATCACATACTGACGCTATGTGACCAGTCGTCGATGTGTTGGGATGAGAATGCTCTCTTAACACTATTGCTGCTGCTGAATTCATTTATCTCACCGCCTTATCCTTGATTGCAAAAATCATAATTTGTTAATTATGTTGATCATTAACTTAAAACAAAAGACCTTTGAAAGCTTTGAAACAGAGCAGTATGAGCCCAAACAACATGGTGCTGATTGAATGTGTGATTTGTCATGCTTTGTTAGAAGGATGCGCTCGCTCATCATCAGGCACCAACCTGAGCTCTCTGTCAAAGCTGCTCTCAAACCACATTTGCGTTTACAGTATCCAGCCTGGGAGAGACAAAAGCCAGTACCTGTTGAACCTGATCTTATACCTGCACGTCGCCTCTTCTTGACATCATCACATTTCAACTCCGCTGAAAATACATCTTGCCTCAGGTAACCGAGAGACAGAGCTCGTTAGCAGAAATTCATTTACACTGCCAACAAAGACTCTTCTCACTTATAGAAACTATGTTCAACAGCAACAGCAGTTAAAAATAGCTCCTCTGATTACTGTACAGCACGTTAGGTACACGTGTGCAGTTACCGACTGACACCACTGCTTTATTTTTGATTGCCAGAAACACTATGTCTATTCTCACTGCTATACTTCCCCCCTCCCTTTATAATCTGTAAAAAACTAAAACTTTCTTCTTGTACCCAGTTACACCCAACAACCATATCACTGAGTAGGAGAAAGCATCAATCTACCCACAGTGAGGAGAGAAAGGCGTTCAGAAGCGGAGACAGGGACTGCTACAGAGAGGCCAAGTACAGGTTCACTAAAGAAGTGGACATTGC
>NW_024589326.1:0-1111 GCF_018398535.1 Haplochromis burtoni
AGGAAACACATACACGTAATGACATAACACACCAACTTAACACAGACTGGGGGACACAGAACATAGGAACATGAACCATGAAACAGAAGAATACAACACCCAAGGTAACCAAATCCACAGAATAATAATAAACTAAACATACAGTAACACGGAGTCACAGACTCTGGATCATGACACTCAACCCCCCATTTGACTTCACAGTTTGCAACAACTCGTGACACGGCCTCCTGCCGCGATCTCTACACACCACAAACACACTATTTTGTATAATCCTCACACACTCAACTTCTGTATTAAACCAGTTTCACAGCACACGCAGTTATAATCAATATAAGCAATTTACACTTTATTTTATATAATCAGGCCTGTATCAACATGAGAAAAGACACCAGATGCCAAGACAAGTTATTCAACAGTTCCTTATCACTTCTTCTTCTTATCTTTATCATTTCTGTACCGGTACACCTAACTTTTTGACTAATTTAAAACCCTCTAAGCCCAGGTCCAACCTTGCTGATCAATGAACCCGCTTCGGGAACGCCGTCGCCGACAGCGGTCAGATTTCTAAGCCCTAATTAATTTATAACCGCTTCTCGCAGCTGACAGGGAGCTCCACATCCAGCGCATAGTATCACACTCACACCTTCAGCTATACTTAAAGCTCACAAGTCACCCATGTTGAATGGTCACGGCCGGGTCTCACCCTGTCAGTCAAACAATGCAGTATAAACGTAGTCTCCCTCAGACTACCTGGCCCTTTTAACGGGAGTCCGAAATTCCCGCGGAAGGCTAATCCGGGCTAACTGGTCGCCACCAGAGATAACCGCGCATCCACGGTTACCGGTCGCTGCCACACGCTGAACGAAACTGCGTTCTTCGGAGTCCAACTCCGGTCCTAAACTAATTTATATACATTTTAAAAGCATCACTGTGGGCTCCAAGTCCCCCAGTTTAATTACTTGATGCCCAAACCCAGTTCTGCTGATCAATCTGACCAAATACCCTAAACTAAAGCTTGCCTGGCTGGCGTCACAGTCAACAAATATCCATCCATCCATCCATCTTCATCCGCTTTGTCCGGGGCCGGGTCGCGGGGGCAGCAGCCTAAGCA
>NW_024589327.1:0-1111 GCF_018398535.1 Haplochromis burtoni
CAAAGATCTTAGAAAACATCTTTAAGATATCTAAAATATCCCTGTTACCACTGAAGGTATGTTTGAATCTTTTGTTTTTGTGTACTTGTGTATTACATTTGAAAATAATTAGGTTTGTTTTATTCTTCATCAGCAATTTCTTTGAAAAGCACTGTCTGTCTGGGGAAGAAGCTTCTTTTTTGGTATTGTTTTTGTTTATTATAGTTTTTTTTTCGTAGCCTCGTCGGAAGTCATTAAATGTAGCTTAGAAAAGCAGCGTGTTGTAGTGGTAATATCGTAATACTCAAAGTGTTTTCTATTCGAGATGTTACTGAAAGCCTGTCACTGACTGTGGATTTTGGCACCTTATGTACAAAAACATGGGCCTTTGATTACCTGCTAGTAATAATTAATAATAAATAATGTTGTTGTTGTTGTTTATAAACAAATACTGACTGGTGTACAAACTTTGAATTCTTTTGCAGCTCTCCGTAACACAGAATTGAAGTGACTGAAAATGTCTCTGTTGGAGAGTACTCGACAGCTATTCAGCAGCACCTCTCTGGGTAAGAGCTGATGAAAGTTGTTTTTTTTTTTTTTTTTTTTTTTTACACACATATATTTAACATCTAGGTCTATTGTTTTTAGATGACTTTCAATAACCGGTCCTTACAGGTAGAAACACTTCTCTCAGCCACTCCTGGTTTAGACTGTGCTTTTCACACTGTGTGTGAATGGGTGTTTGAATGGGTGGATGACTGAATGTGTAAAGCGCTCTGGGGTCCTCAGGGAATAGTAAAGCGCTATACAAATACAGGCCATTTACCATTTTCTCTAGCCGCACTGCTATAAGAAAGAAGGTGTCTCTGAACTTCTTCAATTTTACAAATAAAGTTTTACTGACAACCTTGACCTTAATGGTTCAGTTTGAATAATTCTTATTGTTTTATTAATTCATTGATTTAATTGATTAGCAGAAGGGGTTTTAATCTATGATCCACCATAATTATTTGCTCATCGTTCTGAAATTTACATGATCAGTCTCCTCCCAGCAGCTAAGAGGTACCATGGACTGATAAACCAGGGAGCGACAGATTACTTGAACAGTGTGCTGCAGGTGCTGTTCATGACC
>NW_024589328.1:0-1111 GCF_018398535.1 Haplochromis burtoni
GTTTAAGCATTTGTTTTTGGAAGCCAGGGAATCAGGAATTCAAAACTACAATATACATGTGTGTCTTTTTGTTTAAAGTTTTCTAAATGCTGATCAACTAGCACCTTTAGGTTTTGTCAGATTTTTGTGAAGCATCAGTGTTTGTGTTTATGATAATGGTTCATTTTACTGTAAAGTATGAACAAAGTAAATAAAAATTAGTTCTGTTTAACAGAAGTATAAAACTTTATATTAGTCTGTTTCCAAACATCTGTCAAAGACACGGAGCTGCAGGAGATTTATGCAAATAGCTTTTTTTTCAAGATAATTTTTTCTAACATGTAAACATCTTAAGTATTCTGTTAAATATCTATAAAAAGGTTATTTAAGTTTTCACCAGTGCAACTTAACATCTGTTTCTTTTATCAAGCCTAATATTAGAAAAAAATAGATTTTACTCCAGCAGGCAAACGCCTCCTTTTTTCTTGTTTGAAATGTAATGCATAATTTAAACTTATGAGTGATTTCAGTTTTGTTTTGCGACATTTTAAGGATCAGCTTTAAGATTCATCTTAGGAAAAAAAATGTCACAGAGTTTCAGAATTCATTTATGGTCTTGGAGCGCCTCCTCTGGTGAACTGAAGAAACAGCTGTTCGAAACAGCTGTTCAGCCAATAAAGGGTATTTGTTCAGGTCTCCTAATGGTTTTATGATGCTGTGACTCTCTGGCACAATAATACACAGCATCGTCTTTAAGCTGCATATTCTGTCCATGCTTTCTGTAAATGTCTCTGTAAACACATTTCGGGCAGTTTGTCCAAAGTTTGTCCTTTCTGTGCTCCAGATGGGTTGATTGCGTAAATTTTTTTAATTTAATAATTAAAATTAATTTAATTTTAATCACATTAATCGCGATTATCATGTTAATTTTGAGAGCCCTAAAAATATTAAAAGATAATTTTTAAAAAGTTGAAAGGATAGGGTCTTTGCTTTGTGTCTCTTGAGGACAATAATAAACAGCAGAGTCCTCTGATGTCAAGCTGCTCATCTGCAGATACAGCTGCTTTCTGTTGTTTCCTTTGGACATGGTAAACTGGTGCTGAACTGCCGTGAGCTTAATTTCTTGCTACAA
>NW_024589329.1:0-1111 GCF_018398535.1 Haplochromis burtoni
TTTTAACAGACTCTTGTTTAAAGTTTTTATCCCTCAAGGTTGTACAGAACGTATCGATAATAAAGCAGGATATGCTCAGTGGCGGCGGGAGCTCAGGAAGACCTCCGCTCAGTCCGACACCATCATGTGACCAATCAACCAACACAGTTCTAACAGTCTGAAAAAAGTAACTTTTGAAAAGTGAAAACAGTTCTTATGTTTTTAATAACGTTGAGCCAAAGTGATAGAAAAAGGAGCTTTATGGAAGGAATGAATGTGATGAATGAGTCATTACATCTACACCTGAATTACAACACTCACAACACTCCAGCAGGCACAGCCATCGGCCATCAGCTGTGCAACACTCACACAAATATATCAACTGGGTTTAATATTTTGCCACATAGATCATTTATGTACTTCAGCTCTTCTTACATTTTACCACCAACATGTTTCAAAAGGAGCAGCTTTTACTTTGAAGGCCAGCTGTTTCTGCTTCCTGTTTTCATTGTTGGATAATGGAACAAGTCGATGCTTCGGTGCATTGAATTGTGTTACACAAAAATAAGAAAAGTTTTCACGTTGTTCAGGCAGAATTGAGCGTTGAAGAACAAACTCAGACATCAATAAACATTTTCATCAGCACAAGCAGGACAATGAAAGCAGGAAACACCCCAAAATGCCATTTCTCATTCTGCAACTTCAACAACTGCACATGAATTATACTTCATGCACAGACGCACAGTCTCTGAGTCCTGCTTTGTTGTCATGTTTGGGCCTCTGATCCTCTGATCCTCTGTGTTCCTCTGCTTTAACACACACCTCACCACAGCAGCTGTGTGGGCCGTCTCTGTAGCAGCCATATCAGCTTGTGATACATGAACATCATCACAGCTCCAAGCTTCACCTTTATTAGCTTCGGCATTCATGTCTTTGAGCTTGTGTGGAAACAGAGACAGAAAACAAAGTCTCTGCAGCCTGTTTTTATCTGCTATCATCAGATCTTCATCATCCTCATTCACATCCCTCACACACTCTACAGCCTCATCAGCACTGACTTCATCTTCACTGACTGATGGAGCACAACATGAACCTGTGGAGGCTGAAACACTGTCCTGTCAAACATCTCCCC
>NW_024589330.1:0-1111 GCF_018398535.1 Haplochromis burtoni
GCCTGTGGAATGCGTGATGCTCGGGTAGCCACACCCCCGGGCTGGGTCATAAACCTGCTCTCCATCACGGTGGTTACATGAAGAGCTACTTAACCCGGCGCTGACGGATGCTCCACGCCAGTCCGTTACTCACCTCACAGTGGTAACTAGACTTCCACGAAAGCGTGCGTTCACTTCTGGTTGGAACTGTGTTTAATCCGCCTACTTGTGTCCAGGTTTCGACCTGGCGTCCGGCGTCTGCCACCTGCCTGTCCTCTGGCTCAACTGGATCACTCGGTGCATCATCTGGCCCATTCGCTATTCCCACGGACTTCCTGCTCACGGACTGCCACGCTTCCCTCCCGAGCTCCCACGGTCCTGCTCTATCGTAAGCCCCCCTACTCTGACTCAGTCCTGATGTGTTTTCCCCACTTCCTGACTCCCTAGTAATCCTCTCCCCTTTCTATTGCAGCCTCTCACGGTCCCGATCCCGGCTTCCTCATGTCATTGTTTCCCCGGGTTTTTAGTTCCTCGTTTTGCTCCCTAGTTGGTCGCCTTTCGTTATTATAATAAAGTGTCTTTTTCTGTTAGCGCTGAGTCTGCGTCTGGATCCTTTTGTGCACGCGCGGCACGGCACATGACAACATGTTTCCATGTTACAATCGATAAAGAGTGGTGTTTATTCTCAAACAGTTCCAAATGCTCAGCCTGCAGGCAGAATGAGTTAGGTCAGGCAGGTGATGCTGTCCCCTGCAGACACACTGGGGGGAGACAACGCCCCGCCGACGGTGCTGCAGGTCAGCCGGCAGGCTGCTCACTTCCCTCAGTGGTGCACTCGCGCACCCTCTCCGTGTGTGCTGCGAACCATTGCCATGGGTCACTGGTTGCAGTTCCAGGTCAATCCGCCTCGTTTCCAAAGAGTCGTAAAGACGACTTTCAACACCGAGGTGGCCATGATACTCAGAGAGGAAATAAAGGCGCTATTGCAGAAAAGAGCAATACGAGTGGTCCCCGCTTCGGAGACAGACAAAGGTTGGTACAGCCGTTATTTTGTTGTTCCGAAAAAAGGGGCAGTGCATCGTCCCGTCCTCTACCTGCGAGTCTTGAACACGTCATCATCATCATCATTTAT
>NW_024589331.1:0-1110 GCF_018398535.1 Haplochromis burtoni
CACCAATTCACTGAGCAAACAAACACATTTCAGTCAAGATGACTTTCACCTCAAATCATCTTGAAATATGTAAAGGGACCCTTTTGGGAGGTCACTACAAGGTCGAGGGTTTCCTTGAAGAAGGGGGCTTTGGTATTGTAACCAAATGTTGCAATACAAAAACCAACAAAGTCGTTGCTATTAAAGTCAACAAGAGCGACCCTGAAATTCTGCAACAGGCGAAAATGGAAATTTACATACTGGAGAAGCTGCGAGGCTTGGATGCAGATAGATGCAACATTGTTAAATGGAATGACTTTTTCATCGACGGTGACCGCATCTGCTTAAATTTTGAACTCCTCGATGAAAGCCTGTGGCAGTACATGCGGTACCGGAGGAACCGGGTTCTCCCAGTAACAGAAATCAGGCCAGTGTTATTTCAGCTCGCAAATGCCCTGTCCCACCTGGGTTCTTTGGGAATAGTGCATGCTGACCTCAAACCTGGAAACATAATGGTTGTGGACCGCTATGAGTGTCCCATCAAAGTCAAACTTACAGACTTTGGTTTTGCATGTCCCGCATCTACAGTGATTCCTGGTGACTGTGTGGGGACGGTTGGTTATAAAGCACCTGAGGTTATGATTGGTAGTCTATTTAATGAAGCAATAGACATGTGGTCCCTGGGGCTGGTAGCTGTGGAGCTTGCTACAGGGTTTCCTTTCTACCCTGGGAGAAATGATTATGATGTTTTGAAATTCATCATACAGACCCAGGGACAGCCACCAGATCATGTTTTAGACTCTGGCTTTTACACTGATAACTATTTCATAAAAGACAACTACAACGGACAACGCTGGACATTTAAGACCGAAAGACAATTTCAAGATGAGACAGGTTGTCAGTCCAAGGACACTCGATGCATAAAACTTAAGTGCCTCGATGACCTTGAACAACTACTGAAGATAAGGGGGTGTTGGGAAAAAATCCAAAATGTATTTGTCAGCCTAATCAAAGAGATGTTAGCATTGGATCCAAACCAGCGCATAACACCCTCGGAGGTTCTCCACCACCCCTTTTTCAATCCTGGCCTCTCTAAGAGTTCTCCCTGCACTGACATGAGTAGCACAGGGG
>NW_024589332.1:0-1110 GCF_018398535.1 Haplochromis burtoni
ACTCAAACACAAATGATTCTGAAAATTTAGAGGTGAGTTTTAAAGTGTGGAAGTTCATGTGTTTTTAGGAAATGACATTTCTTGTTGAATTGTTATCTTGATTCTTTTGGTATCCAGAGCACCCAAGAGGACAACCTTCATTATGCTGCTTTGAGAAAAATTAGGACGAAAGGAGCAAGAAGACAGAGAAGCAACACCCAGGAGGAATGTGTGTACTCCGGTATAAAGTAAACAGTAGAAATTAAGATTTATAGTATTACTTTTCTGCTATAGTGATGATTTTGGCATCTTCTCTTTGGTCTGAAAGAAAAATGATTTAACTGCTAACAGCATTTGATCACTTGCGTATTTTTGAAATTCCTGTAAATGTAATTCCAGTAGAAAATTTGATTTTGGGTTTTATGTATTTTTGAAGTTTTGAAGTCATTTTTAGTTGTCTGTTTACATTTGTTGTTGGGGTTGAAGTTTTTTTTTATCATTTGAAGTTTTGATTCTTTATTATGGTGGGTTCAGTATTGGATATTTGTTTTGACTCCCTATTTTATGGTTTTGTGTTCGTGATATGATTAGGTTTTTGTGGTGGTATTTACTGTATTTAAAATGCTTAGGCTTAGTTTTTGTGCTAGAATGTATAATATTATTGTGAGTAGTAGTCTCACATGTGTTCCTGTTGATGATGACTTTCACCTGCATGTTGTTTTTTAACATTCCAATCCAATCCCACTTTATTTATAGATGAATTTAAAACAACATCGTTGATCAAAGTGTTTTCCAGCAAAAAACTCAGATAAAAGTTAAAAGCCATACATTAAACAGACAAATAAATAAATATCAATAACAATTAAATAAATACATGAATGAAAAAAGAAGATCAAAACTGACTTCAAGCTTACTCTGGTAGTACTCTTAAAAAGCCTTGGAAAAAAGGTGTGTGTATTTTTAAAGTGATTATAAGATTTCAAGTGTTGGGGCCATCCTAATATGGATGGTAAAATGGTAAATGGCCTGTATTTGTATAGCGCTTTACTAGTCCCTAAGGACCCCAAAGTGTTTACACATCCAGTCGGACACTGGCGCCACCAGGCCCTCTGACCACCACCAGTAGGCAAC
>NW_024589333.1:0-1110 GCF_018398535.1 Haplochromis burtoni
GCAGGGACCAGCTGGACCTCAGCCACCCTCTCCCGAAGAACTGGTACGGGAGCAAGGGAAAGCTGAGCCCGCGCTGCCCTGGTTACAGGAACTGGAGGCGGAGAGCGAAGCACAGGAACAGAAACAGTCACTGGGTGAACCAAGTTGTTGGAGCCAAACACAGTGTCAGCAAACCGTGACTCATGGTGGGCTGGTTCTGGCAACTCTGCTGTACTTAAGTTGTCCATGTCATAATTAGCAGTTTTAGAAGGAGTGAGTCTAGGAGCAGCCACAGGTACAGGAGAACTCACACAAGCAGAGTCTGGATAACCTGGAGGTGAAACAACACTACACACAGAGTCCATGACACTTGGTCGAAAAGCATGGCGCACAGAGTTAGACTGACATGACCGGGGAACAGAAAATTTAACCTGTGCAAACAGCTCTGCAGTGCTCAAACCTAAATCTTTTGCCAGTCTATGTATAGCAGATGGAATCATGCGGCTCTTAACCTTAGCAGGCCTTGCATACACAGTTTCAGTGGGTATGTGTTTCTCAGCATGCACCGTCACATCTAGAGCTGATGATGCTAACGGTGTGTGGCTGAGCTCAGACTGGAAAACCTTAGAGTCCAAGGGCTGAAATAAACAGGTCTGCGGGGCTACGATGCTAGTAGCAGCATGTAGATGAGTCTGGTGTGAAGCAACAGTCCTAGGTTCAGTTAAACCAAAGAAAATACTGTGAGCATTACCAGAATCAGAGGGCTCAAAAACACAAAGGTTACTAGCGAGAGCAACTGGTGAATGATCTGACACTGAGGTGCCTCGCTGAGGTGTCTCTAGAGTCCAAACACAAAGTGGCGGAGTTATCCGATTCCGGTAACACAATGGCGGGAAAAACAGAGTTACTCACAGTAGTGCATAGGTCATGAAGTCCGGGATCGGAAAACTTGGGCTGAGAGTGTGATGCACAGTCACTCTCTCCCACAGGTGCAGCCCGCTTAGCAGTACTGGCGCAACGGCGGCGTGAACGCCGTTTTCGCCGAGAAGGGAGAGGAGATGAGCCGAGCCGCGAATCCTCCAGCGGACCGGGCTGAACATCCTCCGACTCTTCATACTGGAGCGACTGCTC
>NW_024589334.1:0-1110 GCF_018398535.1 Haplochromis burtoni
GAGGTGTTTGTGTGGAAATCTCTTAGTGGGACCAAAGAGAGAAAAAGCCCTGGTCCTGATGCTGTGGGAGGGAAATGATTGAAGTGTGCTGTGAGGAACTGACTGGGAGGTTTTCACACATTTTCCAGTCCTCCTTGGAACAACAGGAAGTTTCCAGCATATAGGTTAAGTGTCCTATGGCACTCAGTAGGTATGGGTACCAGTATCCGGTGCCATTATGGCACCAGTTCTGACATAAACGGTAGTAATGTTGGGATTTAAATATGTATTCTTAGTGTTTATTTGCTGATTATATTGTTTTATGTATTTTAATAAGAGAGGGCCAGCTCTGAGTAGAGTCTGAGACAAAAGTACTGACAGGAAACTGCATGCTTTTGCAGAGCACTGGAGGTGCAGACAGAAAGTGAAACTAAGCAGAGTGTTTTTATCAAAACTTGGGAAATATATAAATAACCATGCTGGCTGCTGCTGCTTTCAGACCTGAGCGCGTGTGTTCGTGTTTTCAGGTCTCGGTTCCCGGGAATGTAAATAAAGATAATTTTTTTTTAGCTTTGACCATCCTGGGTCGAGTCTTTCTTTGCCGCCAAAAGAATTCAAAGAACAAAATTTAATAGTAACCAGACCAAAAAGCAGAGCACATTTTGGTGCTTTTTTTTTTCTGAGATGTCATACACTTTAGATTCTAGCCAATCATTTTACCTTTCCAAGGATAGTAGACGGGCCCAGGTACGTACATTCTTTTACAGCAAAGCTACAGATTAAAAATGCCCAAGGCGAAGCGGTCAAAGTCTGGCTGTACTTCACAGCAAAAGATGTAAATTCAGCAGCCTGCAACAAGTGCTTTAAGGTGATACTGTACAAAGGAGGTAACACCTTGAATCTGATGAAACACCTGGCGACGCATAGCGTTTTTTTAAAAGCTGAGAAATGCACCATATTTGATAGCTTGCTGCAAGACCGAGCGCTTCTAATGCGGCTGTGGTGCCTGTTATCAGACCCGGAGTTAGCAACATCCCCCAAGAACCCGAAGAGGAGAGTCCTGGCCCCTAGCCCTGCCAGTGTAGCAGAAATGATGAAGATGATGATGGCAGAAACAGCTGTTCTTCTCTG
>NW_024589335.1:0-1109 GCF_018398535.1 Haplochromis burtoni
GGGAAAGTCAAACTAACAAAGAGAGACGTTGCAGATCAAAAGTCAACAGCCGAAACAGTAAAGCAACTGGAAGAGAAGATTGATGCACTCACTAGAGTAGTAGATTCACTCGCAGAAAAAATGAAGAAAGAATCTTCTAGCAGTACAGCTAGACCAGCTGCAACAAAGACTGAGAGACTTTATGCATGTTCTACATGTTCACAGGTGGGCTCTAAAAATTGTAACCACTGCTTCTCATGCGGCGAAGAAGGCCATAGAGCAATTGGCTGCCTCAAACGTCCAAAGCAGCCGGGAAACGAGGGCCAGTTGCTGCGGAGGGACCAGCTGTGACCGGGACAACATCGGAGTCCCACCTTGACACAGAGACTGAATCATGTGACAATACCAAAGTGCACCAAGCGAAACTCAAGAGACAGAAATCCAAGAAGAGCAGAAATGAGCCACTAAAAACCACTGCAAGCAACAGAGAGCCAATAGTAAGACTAATAGGAAAAAAAGCAACAACAAAATGCCTTCTTAATGGGTTAACGGTGACCGCTCTTGTAGATACAGGGGCTCAGGTTAGCTTGATAGACCGAGCTTGGAAAAATAAATACATTCCAGATGTCAATGTTCGTCCGATAGCAGAGCTCATAGAGTTAACTGATTATGGGAAAGTGCCAAAGATTTATGCAGTTAATGAGGAATCTCTTCCATTTGATGGGTGGGTAATATTAACTGTAAATTTGCCAGGCAATGAAGACCCAGAGCTTTCCATGAACGTGCCGTTTCTAATTAGCTCAGTGCCCTTAGACACACCACTCATAGGGTTCAATGTGGTGGAAGTGTTAATCCAGGGAAGCCCAGCACAGGCTGCTTCTAACTTAGCTAAGCTACTTGGGGGTGCACTGTCTATTCCAGTCGATGAAGAACAGGGAATGGTACATTTCATTCAGACACATCAGGAGAACACAGCTCAGGGGCGCTTGAGGGTGGGTTACAGAGACACAGTAATTCCGGCTGGCAGCACAACCTGGGTAAAGTGTAAAGTCCCACCACAGCTTGACCCAAGTGAACGTTTAGTCTTGTTTGAGCCTGAAGAGAGTTCTGTCCAGTTGCAGCAGTTAGGA
>NW_024589336.1:0-1109 GCF_018398535.1 Haplochromis burtoni
GTAATACCAGTCAGTGTCTTCTCCTTCATTCATGTCACATTTGAAGGTAACAAACTCTCCAATGAAAAAACTGGATGATTTGGGTTCAATAGTTAGCACAGCACCTAGAATCCAACACAACCACAAAGTTAACAAACACTTTTATGCATCTGTGTCAGTACGTTCATACACTGTTCATATATTGTTCATATATATATTTTACAATTCAAAACACAAACTGTGTTTATATTCATAAAATTATAAATTAGTGATGAACAATGAAATGAAAACAGCAATGTGAAGTGCTTAAGACTGATAAAGCAGTTAAGATGAATCTTTACTGAATAAATAAAAAAGAAGAAACAAGAAAAGTAAAACTTTTCAGTCACCTTGAACATGTCCAGTGCAGAGTAGCGTACAGAGCACTACAATAAAGAAAAAAAAAAGTCAGACATTATCAAATAAAAGACACTCAAAATGTGTGTGTAGCTTGTCAGTCATACAGATCATGGTAGTGGGTTTATGTCATACTTGAGTGTCTAAGGAGCTCGGTGAGAAAGTGACTGGACTTCTTTAAGTTTCCTGAAGGTGTTTCATATCTTTTCTGAGAAGATTCTTCAGTTCTTCAGATCTATCTATCTATCTCTCTCTCTCTCTCTCTGTGGTGTGTGTGTGTGTGTGTGTTCGTGTGAGAGTGAGAGGCTGACAAGTCTGGTGTGTATGTTTCTGTGTCAAGAAATGTACTTGATAATGAGGGTAGGAAGTCACAATAACACGCAGACAGAGATGGGAGAACTGGGCTATTTTCAGCCCTCAAGAGTACCGAAGACCTGAGAGGTTTCAAAATTATTTTGAGGCCTTGCTTCACCCTATTATGTGGCCTACTGACAACACCTGATGCTAGATGGGAGTGGGGATTCAGGCTCCTCGGAAGGGATCTCAAAAATGCATTGTAGGTGGCAGACTGTAAGGGATGCCATGACTAGAGTTTAAATAGCTGCATTCCCCATGTTTTGGTTTTAGAACTGTAAAAACTTCTCGGTTGAGAGGTGAAACATCTCCACAAAACTTCAAGTTGTCTTCTGTCCAAGCTCTGTAGAAACTCAAATATCGTAGACACATGCTCAGAA
>NW_024589337.1:0-1109 GCF_018398535.1 Haplochromis burtoni
CGTCATCAAAATATGTCACATGACTTACAAGGTTTAGATTGTTGTGCAACATTGTCACATTCTGATATTTATTCAGTGGTTTTATGGCAGTCAATGCTATGTGTATTTTTTTTAATCTTTAAATATTCTCCTTTATAGGTGCCCAACTCTTCATGCAAAGCGTCTGGGGATTCTAAAGTAAGTATTTTTGATTCTGCTTTGTGCCACCGCGAAATGTCAATCTTTCTTATTAAAGTGTAAAGACTCAATCATCTAAGTTATTCTGAGTTCTTCCTTCTTTCATTTAGTTTACCAGTAATACTCTGTCTGTAACAACATTGTTGACTTCATATGTATGTGTTTATTTATTTAAAGGGTTCCAGTGATGCTGAATATGTAAGTAATTTTGCTGAGAATTTAGGTAGGTGCAAACTCAAATGTGTTTTTTAAAAACAATTTATATTGAAACACTCTTTTTATGTGATTGCAACCACAGGTGGAGTTAGCACATGCTACAGGGGTAAAAATTCTGAAACATCAGTGGGCTACTGCTCTTCAGGCCCAAACACCCACTTCAATGGTGCGTGTTCTTCTGATGGCCGTCTTCCCACTGGAGGTTTTGATCCAGAGCAATTTAAAAGGTAAACAGCTTTGAAACTTAGTTCCAATGGTTAGCTAATAGTATTTTAAAAAGCCTACTTCTCTGTCACCAGTTTCTTTACCAAAAAGCATAATATTGTAGTTCAAATGTTTAGATGAACAAAGATCAGATTTTTGGAAATTTAACTAGCCAGACACTCAAATGTTAATGCTTTTTATAGGAGGACACAGCAAAACAGACATCGGCGCAGAGCGAAGAACTGCCCTTGATAAAGAAACCATGACAGCCATATATAGTAAGTGAAGACTGTGTATCTAAAATATATGCACTAAAATACATTTCAAAATATATAAATATATTTTGAAATGTATTTTAGCACATATATTTTTTGGCCAATTTTTGTATATTTTGAAATATATTTCAAAATATATTTCAAAATATATTTTTTTACCGTATGGGATACTATAACATAACAGTTCAATGTTCTTGCACAAATACCACAATATGGCAGAAATACTATGTTTTAGCA
>NW_024589338.1:0-1109 GCF_018398535.1 Haplochromis burtoni
AGATTAACGCTGACAGCACTAATTTTAATTCTAAATACATTTTTAATTACTTGGTACTGTAATGTGTGCAATGATTTGCTACACTCAAACAAAGACACTCACTGGAGGATTGGGATTTGCTCAGTCACTAACATGATCCTTTGAATTCCAAGGGGCAACGTAAACAATAATGTCAACTGACCACAATATACCACATTTCCTAGTCAAGACAAAGCACAGCAGGTTCTGTAACGGTAGATGTTGTAAAAACAGAACAAAAAAAAAAACAAAAACATGCCAATAGTGTGACCACACTTATTCAAAGCTGAATTAAATCTGAAGATTTTTTTATGAGTCACAAATCATCCCTTCTTTACTAACACATACTTGCTAAAAAAGGAAGTATCACTCAAGACAATGAATCTCAGTCCAAGAAAAGGAGCTTAGCTATTTTAGATTACAGGACGTAGCCAGCACTAAGACTGGCTACGTCTTAAGAATATGCAGAAAAAAAATAAATATTCATGAAATGACAGCTCAGCTTAATAAGATTTTGACACACTAACTCTCAGGCAACATACACAACAACAACAAAAACAGAAACCTAGATTTAATTTCAGATATGTGGGGGCCACAAAGCAATATCGACAACTGGAGAAGATGAGACCAGGAAGCTAAACTTACACGTGAAAAACCTGCAGTCTACTGATAGCTACCATGAAAGTGGGTTATTTTTGTTTCCGATTTAGAACATGGTTACCCACTGTCTCAAAGCTGAGGCAACAGGGTTCAAATTCAATCTGGGGCCTTTCTGTGTGGAGTGAATGCTCTCCCCATCTCTGTGTGGGCTCACTCCAGGTAATCTTTCTTTCACTGTTCAAAGACACGCAGGGGATTAGGTTACTTGGTGATTCTAAATTGTCTGTATGTGTGAATGTGATCATGAATGGTTGTCTATCTGTGTCAGCTACTGAACAGGCCAATCCCAGTGTTTGCGGGCTGCATTAATATGACATGCAAGGTTATGTCAGGTTACAACTGAATAACATTACATTTAAGGGTTTCAGAGGGGTTTACAGTCATGATGTACCCTACTTACAGCATAGATTTTCCATTAATGCAAAAAAAAA
>NW_024589339.1:0-1109 GCF_018398535.1 Haplochromis burtoni
CTTTGGATGAAAAAGCAGCTCTGTCTGTGAAAACACCGCTTCTTATGCGGGAGACTCACTTTGCTCCGCCCCCTTCTTCTTGCCCTGCTGGGATTTGTTACTGTGCGGTCACGTGACTCAGATGCGCTCGGAAGACTCATTTGGGCTGCAGAGAGAGAGAGAGGAGCACCATGTGGAGATATTTTACGGTTGTAAATGAAAATGCTAGAAAACAGATGGAAGGCATGTCAGCACCTAAAGCCACAGGAGACCACAACAAGATGTTGAGTTCAGCTTAGTTTTTTCACATCTCAGGTAAATGCTTTGACTGAATTCTCACTGCACAGTCTGTCAAGTAAAATATTCACAGTCTTGGAGTAATATTCGACTCTTCTTTGGGCCTTGACTCTCATGTAAAATATTTTTCTCGTTCCTGTTTCTATCATTTAAGAAACATCTCTAAACTGCGACATGTGGTTTCCTCAGCTGAACTGGAAAAACTCATTCAGGCATTTGTGTCATCACGCTTAGATTACTGTAATTCCCTGTTTACTAGCTTGGATAAATCATCTCTCTGTCGCCTCCAGGCAATACAAAACGCAGCAGCCAGACAACTAACTCGCTCTACCAAGCGTGTTCACATCACTCCCATCTTATATTCTTTACATTGGCTCCCAATACAGTTTAGAATTTGCTTTAAAAATTCTTGTTTTAACATACAGAGCACTAAATGGCCAGGCCCCAGATTATTTATCCAAGCTTCTTATAAAATACACTGCTGCTTGTCATCTCCACTCACAGACTCAGAGTCTGTTAGTTGTTCCCCGTACACGACTGAAAACAAAAGGGGACAGCCTTTCGGTCAGTTGCACCAAGCCTGTAGAACAGTTTACCACATCAATTACGTTTGCTTGACTCTGTGGATTCTTTTAAAAAACAGTTAAAATCTTTTCTGTTCAAACAAGCCTTTTGTTGATCTACATATTTTATTTTATTTTTTTTACATTATTTACATTTGATCTTTTACATTGTATATAATGTCTATTGTTTTTATTGTTTATTTTAATATTTGTGTACAGAGGGGAAAAAAAGTTACCGGGCCACCGAGGAAATGCCCGATGGCCAGTCCA
>NW_024589340.1:0-1109 GCF_018398535.1 Haplochromis burtoni
AGAATAAAATAAAATACTATATACAGTAGAATAAAATAAATATACAATAAGATAAAAATAGAATACAAATACTATATACAACTGAGTAAAAATACAACGATGACAGAAAGGATTATTGCACTTAGGCAATAAAAAGAACAGAAACACAGATTTAGAACGTGCTCAAATACATTGATCATAAAAACAAAAGTAGGATAAGAACATTTTGTTCAACAGGCACACCTTAGAGCAGGCCTGAGACCTGCTCGTCATCTGGAAGAATCTTGCTTGACAAGAGGCAATAAACGGCTTCAATGATAGCCAACTTTTGAGGAAACTGCCCTCGGGTATTTGCAGCTGTCTGCAAACGTTTTTGGACTTCAGCGGGGCCAAGTTTTTGTAATTATAGGAGAGGTCACTTCCCCGGAGTGGCCAGCAGCAGCTTAAGCCTTACACAGCCACTGCAACACACCTACAAACAATTACACTCCCCCTGTCCCCAGAAGACAAAAAAAGAAAGAAAAAAAAAAGGAAGCAGATTATAAATCGGCAACTTTCTCAATTTCTGTCTGAGGACTTAATCTGCAGACTTGCTTCTTTCTCACCAGTCCCATTAAACAATAAAACATTTTTTCCGAGCCTCACGAGGAACGTGGCCTAAATTCTTAATCGCCAGAGGGTCTTAAGAGCTCGTGAGTTCTGCTGGCAAAAAGCTAACCACAGTGTAGTGTATTTGGAAGGTGTCGGGGACAGCCGCCAGGGAAACAAGAAACCCTTGGTTCGGTAACAAGCGCTTATTCTTCAAGAGTTTCTCCGCTGAACATGTAATCATTTCCTCAACAGACAGACTCCAAACAGATCTTCTAATGGCAACACAAATCCACGATTGGTGTGAGCGTCTGACTACACCATTGTGTCACTCACCCCAAAAGCCAGGGCGACAGCACCTTGGCATCAGTTTGAGATGGCTTAATTCCTCAGTCGATGACTGCCACTATTTGACCAGAGCTTTGACCACTGCTGCCCAAAGAGAGGCGAACACACACCCTTATCCCCGACCAATCGAAAATTTGAGTTTTCTGCTGCTTAGTCTGACCCCTCTCTCTTTATTTATTTATTTTTTTTAAGGG
>NW_024589341.1:0-1109 GCF_018398535.1 Haplochromis burtoni
CTAAAAAGTGGCAGTAGAAAACATTGCAGACATGAAAAACCCCTTCCATTTCCCAAACACTGAGGTCATCCAGCTGTCCAGCGGATTGTCAATTCCCGAGTGTTCATGCATGGTTTTAGACAGAGTTTTCAGCCCCTCCAGAGCTCAGGTTACTGGGCCATCTGGAGCAGTGTTGTTGGGGATGAAGGTACAACACATGTCTCCAAACATGGCACACACACCCCCTTTCTCCGCCAACAACATGTCTGGGGCCATTCGATTTTGCACTCCCATCAGCGAGGTCGGACCCAACTGTTCTGCGAACCCCTCCATGGCATCTCTGGTCAGGTTAGAGAGTCTCAGCACATTATAATGGACATAGCTTATACGATCAACATTCTTATTTGGAGTTATCCATATGAAGATACTTTCAATACCTGAAGCTATTTGGTCCACTAGTTTATACTCATCTGGAACTCCCCTGGGCCCTCCCATTGAGCCAATCCAGGTAGGCGAGTTCATTCTAGGGTCATAAGCATGTATCCCCTGTGTCCCTCTCTTAGCCAAAATGTGTCTCTTACGTCTGGCAACCAATGTGCGTTTGTTGCGTTGTGGTATGGCTTTTACTTTGTTCCCGATTAGCATGAGTGGAGCTCCGAGTCACACCATTGCGCACGTCCCTTCACTTCCCATATGGGCACTTCCGCTCCTCCTGCTCATGGCAAAAGCAAAGCAAAGCAAAGCATCCCCTTTCTCTTGCCAGCGTGGTGAATTGTTTGTCAGCATTTATTCATCCTACCCTTGGTCCAGTCCTTATCTCAGTGTCCAGTCAGTCCAACATTTAGTCCACATCGTCAGTCCAGTTACCGTCCATTCACACACATTCACACCAGATATTGCTGATAGTGGAGACTCCCGCGCAAATAATCAGATTCTCCACCCTCAGCAACGTGAGCTCATTCATTTGTTTTATTTTGTTTTGTTTTTTGTTTTTTAGGAAAAGAGTTCTTTATGCTCTTGGATTGGATTGACTCGCTGCAATCATTTTAGACAGGGACTTACAACCTGATCAGGTCCCCACAGGTCGGCTTTTCCTCAGCCCATTGTAATCTGGAAAAGCTCATATTAAA
>NW_024589342.1:0-1109 GCF_018398535.1 Haplochromis burtoni
GCAAGAGAGGCAAGAGGAAACAAAAAAAAGAGGTGTTGGTGGTGGGGTGGGGGTAGAAATGGGGGGATTGAAATAAAATAGAAATGCACAATGTATCGCCCACTGATGCACCTGTGAGAGCGAAAAAACAAACAAATAAAAAAAAAACATATAGCACCTGGAACACAAAAAATCAGAAAGTACACAGTGTATGTGCTTGTGTATCCAGCAGGAGAAGGGGCAAGGCTCCAAATGGGGTGACTATGACGAAAGGGTGAGAGTCCCAGAGGACCGGATGCAATGTGCAGTCAACCCTGATAGAGGCCAGCACCCTAGTACAAGTTGAGAGCAGGGTCCCAGGACCCCAGGCACCTCCCCTGGCACCTCCCCAGTCACCTCCCCTGGACCTCCCCTGATAAAGGGGAGGTCCCCTGATACAGGGGAGGCCCAGGACAACACAACAACCTGAGCCACCAAGGAAATGAGATAACGACCACACTAGAACATCCAGACACGCAGACCAGGACCAACAAGCATCCACGGGAGGGGCAGAAGCATCCAGTGACCATGTGTCCTGGGGCCAAGGCCCAGCAAGCCCCAGGCTCGCCATACACACACACAGACATACACACACACCATTCGTTCACCCACTCTCACCCACCCACTGGTGCCAAACAGAAGGACAAGGACACATGTGGACACATTGATAACCTCTCTCCTGTGGCGTCGGTGAGCAGATGCCGCCCTGTAGCAAATCTGGACAAAGCCAAAGCACGCCACAAACTGCCTATCCGGTTGTTCAGTGATGATGCGACGAATCCTACTTCCGGGTCTAAAGTAGTCTGCGTTTAATATGGCTTTTGTGTTGTTAACATGTTTAATGTTATGTATTTTCTTCTATTTGATCTCAAAAAGCTCCTAAAACAGTCAGTGATCCCTGTTGACTTCCCTCGGTTTTTATTACCACTAATAATTTATTTAAGCTCAGTTTTTAAAACCTTAGGATGTAACTACAGCCTAGCCCATGCAGCAGTCTATGAATGACTAACCTCGTATTGTGGATGGATTATCTCAGTTGTTCTCCTGGCTGAAGTTTGGTCCTTTTACAGCATCCTGCCATGCGATTACAT
>NW_024589343.1:0-1109 GCF_018398535.1 Haplochromis burtoni
TTCATTCTGTTGAACATTATATTTTGCTCGACTGGCTGAGACGTTGTACCTGAGTTTGCATAGCTTCCACCTACAGTACATACACATGCACTTAGTGGGGTTAGGTTAATTGGTGATTACAAATTGCCCATTGGTGTGAGTATAAATGTTTTTCTGTGGTTTTTTTTCTTCTTTTTTTAAGTTTTAGCCTGTGGGAGACAGGTGTCATATCCACAAAACCTTCTGTAAATTAATAGCATTAATCCCACATGAGCCTCGCTCCATATGCAGTTACATGTTGTCATAAATGCTGCCAATGGAGCTTGCGTATCACACACAAGTTTTCTTAAAAGCAATGAATGCAATACGTTAATGATTTGTGAGAGAATGTCATGGTCTTTGGGAGTAGCTTAGGGGCTTTTTGCATTTTGTCATCAGTATTGTTCCCTGGCTTCTCTCCTGGGCGGAGCCACCTGGGCCGCACTTGAGCCCAAACCGCTGCCAATTACAGGAGGACTATTTAAGCCAGCGCTGCCTGCTACTGATCGCCAGTTTGTTCAGTTACCTACTGCAGTAACTTAGGGATAAGCCCTAAGACTACAATTTTATATATTTGGTTATGCTGGTATTTTTAAACAGTGCACTAAAAGTTTTGTTTGACAATTTTCTCTCCTTCAAGCAGGTCTGCATGATTGGATCTGAAAGCATTATGTAAAATTTTTGCTGGAAAATGATCGCAAACTGAGCTTCTCCACATTACAATGGGCTCTGGACAAAATCACTTATTTGGGACGCAACCAGATAGGGAGTCCCTACCTAAAAGGATTCAGCGAGGTAATCCATTCTAAAATTCTATTTTTGTTCTGTTTGAAATGTCATCATATTGCTGGCAGTAGAAACTTAATGCGACACGACAGGTTCGGCTATCAGCAATAAACATGGGGACTGACTGGACTGAAAAAAACTTGACTGACTTGACACCAATGTGCAAGATTGCACCTCCACCCACAGAGCAAAAAGGGTGGAGGATGAAAGCAACATCTTAGTTTTGCATGTCTTGTAGGCCATGCAGATCTTTTGGTTGCCAGTTTTTTCTGTGTCTGTTTACAAGCAGTGTGTTAATATGACCT
>NW_024589344.1:0-1108 GCF_018398535.1 Haplochromis burtoni
TGAATGCTGAAAAAGCACAGTGTATCCAGAAAAACACATTATATTATATAAATTATTATAAAATTTGTGTACGCCCATGGCAAAAAGTTAGTCTAGAGCCCTGTAACAGGTGACGGCAGCAGCTTGACAACGTCCGGAGGTCCTCTGAGAGTGGAGAAAGCACAAACGTCAGAAAACACACAAAACTACTACGAACTGATGAAACTGTGGAAGCCCTGACTGACAAAGGTTTGCAGACGATCTGGCAAGGTGTGAGTCTGAGCGCTGGTCTTAAGAAGCCGGCAATTCCAATTACGCTCAGGTGCAGCCTGTCAGCATGATGTGGCGGCTCCGCCCAGGGGTGGAAATGCCCTGTGGGAATGCCCAGCACTCACCCGGACCATGATAGTTTATATCTGACCCAGATAGACTGCATGTCATAACTTCTTACCTGAAGCTCAGTTCACCTGACACTCGGACCGCCGGCTGCCCCGGGTCTCTCCACCTCCTGCCTCCCCTTTCCCTCATCCACCTGCTGGCCTCCACCACTTGCTAATGTTACTGAATCTGTGGAAACTCTGCGATACTCTGGACTTGGTCTTCACTTATGGCATTTCCCTTGACCACTTGAACTTAAATGACATAGTTTTTACTGACCATAAGTCAGTTTCTTTCAACGTATCTGTCAACTCAGGGGCTCCTTCCCTTGGTTTTATTAAGCCCAGGTGCTTTATTGATGACTCTATCATTCACAAGTTTTCTTCTCTTTTTAACCTCCTCTGACGATGTCGACCTCCTTACTAATTCTTTCAATGAAAACTGTCTTGCCATTCTTAATCAGGTTGCTCCTTTCAAAACCAGTCATTGCACTGTTGGTTCCCGCACACCCTGGTTAAACAATCATACGCGTGGCCTTCGACGCTCCTGTCGAAAAGCAGAGCGTCTCTGGAAGTCCACTGGTCTGGTTGTCCATTGTGAACACTTCCAAGAACTTCTTCACTTATATAATGAATTAGTGAAAGAGGCTAGATCCTCTTATTTGAATAATCTTATAAACCGTCATAAAAATAACCCAAAAATTCTATTTCTCCCCCAACCCAGCACGCTGTGTTACTTTCTAATGAAGATT
>NW_024589345.1:0-1108 GCF_018398535.1 Haplochromis burtoni
CCATATTGCACCTTAATTTGTTTTTATATAAGTGTGTGGAATGAGTCTTCAGTTGAATGTTTTTTAATAGGCAAAAAATACTTAAATAAGTAAATGGCGAGTCGAATTTTTGTCTTTTTTTCTATTTTTGATGATCCGAAAATTGATCCGATCCGTGATTTAAAACCGTGATCCGATCCGTACCGTGAGATTTTTGATCCGTTGCACCACTAATAAACGCAGTGCATTATGTTGTCAGCTTTACTGTATCACAGCCAGGGAAACTGGTCACGCTACTCTATTCGAAATGTATTCACTTTCCCCCTTTTACTGTCAGTGGGCTGTGGCTCGGAGTCAATCACATGTGGCTCATTATTTGATGCGGTCTCTGAACCAGTGTTAAACATAAGCTGAAAGGTTGATGGCTCCGTGTCAGAGCACTGGCTATGAATTTCAGACAGATCAGGCCTTAACTTAATGAAAAAGTTATCAATTGTTCTTTTCATCTTTCCTCATCACCCACAGCTACATCCCGTTCTTTCGGGCCTAGATTTCTATAATCCATTTGATTCTGATTCAGCAGGTGTGGATTTGATTCAATTTTGACTCACACAGTCAGAAATATTATAATTCTAGTAATTTATCAGTATTGACATTTGTGAGACTTCATCAGAGGTGTAAGCATTATGGCAGTCAAAGTATTTGAGGATAAAACACAGGAAAACATGAAGGAGATTCCCCTGGCCTGGCTTTTTACAGCAGGCAGATTACAGCAGATAACCCGTTTTAGCTGTTTTGTGGTTGTTGAAGTAGTTTTGTGAGTTTTAACCTGAGATTCTGGCATTTCTGGCAAAATATATTCAAATTTCAAAATCCATTTACGATTTAATAAATAGATATCGCATTGTTCATGCTAAAATCAATTTGAATCAGTTTTGAATTGATTTTCTAAACCCACCCCAACTCACACACCAGGGTGAGTTGGGGTGGGTTTAGAAAATCAATTCAAAATTGATTATCACTTCAAATAGAAATCAGGCTGTAGAGGTTTGGTGCAGGCAGAGAAACAGCTGCAGGGACAATGAAAAGACTTTCCTGCTCCAACTTCTCCCAGCATGCTGAGCTAATG
>NW_024589346.1:0-1107 GCF_018398535.1 Haplochromis burtoni
AAGTTGATCATCTCTGTACAGGCTGTCAGTGCTGATTAGTCAAATATGATGTAACTCTGATGCTTTCTCCCAAATCTAAGCTGGTTCATTCTCATACGTCCCCCTCTCTCATTCTCGGTCTCTCTCACACACACACTCACAGCGGGGATTAGTCACTTCTCAGCAGAAACTTAAACAGACAGTCAACCACTTAACCTGCCTAATAGGAGTGATTTCCAGTGTAAGATTTCATTTAGCAACTGATGACAAGCTTTGCATTACTCCTCCCAACAGAAATAAGGAAGATAGAGACATTGTTGCCACAGAAACCTGGAACGAGACACTCCAGCATTTGCATAGAGCTTAATTTGATCTACTTGAGATTGCAACCTCCTTCCACTTGATGTAATTAAACCAAGAGATGTGACTAATTAAGTTGACGGTGAGAAACGAGAACACGGCAAAGGCGGCTGATGTACCGGCAGACGATAGTAAATATTGACAAGGGACGTTGATTGGGAGCGAACAGTATTACTGGGTGAGGACTGTAGCAATGTCAGGATAGTCATCATACACACAGATAATGTGAATGTCGTGTTGTGCACCATCCACGTTTGTGTAAATGCCGCGTGCGTGAGCAAATTATTACTAAAAACAGAATGCGATGATTTGCAAATCTCATAAACCCATAAAAACTCATTTTGAATTTGATGACAGCAGCAGGTCTCAAAAAAAGTTGAGACTGAGCAGCGAAAGGCTGGAAAAGTAAATGGTACTAAAAGAAACAGCTGGAGATGCATAATGCAACTAATTAGGTTAAAAGACTACAGATCTGTAACATGATGGGTATAAAGAACATCTTAGAGAGGCAGAGCTTCACAGAGGTAAAGATGAGCAGAGGTTCACCACAGAGTAAAAACTTTAAATATCTCATCAGCTGCAGTGCATCATATCATCAAAAGATTCAGATAATCTGGAGAAATCTCTGTGTGCAAAGGACAAGGCTGAAAATCAATACCAGATGCTGATGATTATGTGATGGAAATCATTGCATGGTTTCAGGAATGCTTCCAGAATTCGCTGTCTGAACACAGTTCAAAATGAAATCCATAAATACAGGTTAAAGTT
>NW_024589347.1:0-1107 GCF_018398535.1 Haplochromis burtoni
TGACTGACTGAGGGGTAGTGATGTGTGGAGCGGTCCTGAACTATCAATGCTTCCATTACCAGCGTTTCATGTTGCAGGATCAATTCCCATATGAAAATATCAATAACTAATTTGATTACACTTTTCTAATTTTAAATTTTTTACATTTTTAATTTAAATATGACTTACAGACAAAAGTAAACTCCACAATTAGCGGGACATTTGGCAATACCCTTTGGATAGGAACTACAATCGCCTTCCGCCTCTCATTCAAGTGCGTGTTAAGGCTCCACAAGAATGTGAGTCAGTGAGATACCCAAGGCACAAAACAGACCACAAAACACTCAGTCTTGACTTTGTTCACAGATTATAACTGCGTTTATGTTCAGCATATAAATTATGCTGTGTGCAATGTGTGTGGGAAGACAGTTAAATACTGTAGCAATGCAAAAAACCTTGTTAAAAAAAAGTGGGGTGCTGGCTCTCACTTGATGGTTCGATACAAGTGCCCAGTAGAGGTGAAACCTTTGGCCATGAAGACTGTTTTGAAACCTGAGGAAGAGTGCTGGTATCTTCCATTGTTTGGAGTATACCATCTGCAAAAGCCTGGACAAGTAAGGGTTGTTTTTGACTCAAGTGCCAAACACGAGGGGGAGTCATTGAATGATGTCCTTTTGGTCCAGACTTGAACAACACTTTGGTTGGTGTGCTACTGCAGTTTCTAAAAGAGCCCATAGCAATAACTACAGATGTGAAACAGATTTTCTACTGCTTTACTGTAAGGGACGATCACCGAAATTACTTACACTTTCTCTGGTACTGTGACAATGACCTTGCAAAAGATGTGACAGAGTTCTGCATGACAGTGCATGTGCTTGGCAATAGCCCCTCGCCAACTGTGGCGATGGATGGGCTACAAAAAGTCTAGTTTTGAACAGAGATTAAGACTAGTAAAGTCCCATATAAATATGATTTATGAGGTTATATGAGATTAACAAATCATCATCATTACTTCTGAGTAATCAAATGTGTAAATCATTTACAATTTATACAATATACTGAGATGTGGGCTAACATAAAAAGCATAACCAAGTTGATTCTTGAATGAAGTCTCCTTAATTTACAAAT
>NW_024589348.1:0-1107 GCF_018398535.1 Haplochromis burtoni
CTGTAATTATATAATTTCTTATAGATTAATAAAATATTCTGATTCTGATTTTCGATTACAATTGAGTTCCACCTAATGTGCATGGGTTCGTTGTAGCAATGTGGCCATGCTTCCCGTGACGAACACAACAAACATGGACGCTGAGGTGACAATATACCTGCTGCTTAGTCTGTAGCTTTATGGAAGACTTTGAGATGACAGTGCTGTTTTTTGGAGAAATTTCCCTTGTTTCCGGGTTTCAAAATGGCAGTTTTGATTTTCATGAACAAGACACTCTCATGACTTGTCAAGTGATGCCACTGACAAGTTGATCGATGCAACCCGTTGATGTCACATTTTCGGATTGTTTCAGATCACTTGGAACCCCGGCTGGAGAAGGTGCTAAAAAAGAACCAGGTACAAGGTACTTAATAGACTTAATAGAAAACCCTGAAAACTGCTGTGAGCCATGGCAAGCTGGCCCCGAGTAGGTGCTTAAGAGGCGAAGGATAACAGTGGGAGAAGGACAAAAAAAACTGTGACAAACTTTAGAGAGTTACACAGTGATTAGTGATTGCACTACTAGGTAAAAGACAAAACACTCATAAAACATGTCTTTATACATGAATAAACAGAAATGTGTAAAAACATAAATATAAGAAAAATATTGTGTTGTGCATGTTCCTTGTTATTGTAAACTCTTAAGTTTAATTGATATTTATAACAAGCAGCATGACCAACACATTTTACACAGTAACCTGTTCTGTGTAAAATTCAGAGAGGACACCAGAGTTGTTGTTGTTTTTGTTTGTATTATTAGTAAGTATGCAATATGTTTACCAAAAAAATTTGCATTTATCTTGGTGCTAGTGACTTTCAGCTGTCAGCCCTACTCTGTTCCCTCCAAAACTTGCAAATAACAGCCAGTTATTATTGAAAAGAATCTGATAAAAAACAACTTTTAAATAACTATTCTTTTTCATAAATATATAGTAATACATATTAGATATGACTGATTAGCATGCAATGTTAAAACAAATATAAGGTTGCAGTCAAAACTATTTCTTGAATATCTGACTCCCTGATAAATAGTAATTAACTTAACTACACTCTCATATACAAATTACT
>NW_024589349.1:0-1106 GCF_018398535.1 Haplochromis burtoni
TGGCTTTCAAATGAATTAAAAGTCTGTCTTCATTTTTGGTTGATTAATAAGCTTGTGCTGAAGACTGCTGTCTGAATTTACGTGAAGTCTTAGCCAAATTTCCCTTAATGTCACCTGCTCTGGCCCCTGGAAAACAAAACAATTGACTATGGTTGCTGGTGTCTCTAGTCTAGTCTCAGAAGAAAATAATTAATTTTGAGAGTTTGATGTTTCACAGAGTGGGGAACGGGTTGGCAGTGTACCGGAACTTCTGTTTATTCTTCCTGCTCACCATCATCCAGCTGTTTTCCCAGCTGCTTGGGACAAGCTGCCAAGCAGCTCTTACCCTCGGCTGCATTGGCTAGGTAACTAAACATCTAACACATTGAACATGAAAGTGCACAAGGGACAGGTGAAGAGGCCATGCTGCTTGGCTGCGAGCTAAGCTAGGGAATCCCAAAAGACACAGTGAGTTAATACAACAAGTGAATCAACAGTGAGTGTGCTTTGGATGAAGCACGTGAAGATTACACTATGAAATAAGATGTTATCTAGAAGTTTTTAATTAAATTGCTATGCAGATTACTTTTTGCTAAAGCATGTATTTAGGGCTGGATCAGGTGACCCTGAATCCTCCTTTAGTTATGCTGCACTAGGTGTAGGATGCTGGGGAATTGCTACTTTTGTCACCTTTCTCACAGTGTATGAACACACCTTTCTGTGTTTATACATTTCTCTGCACTGAATCATTTCTTCTTATTAATCTCTGGCTCTCTTTCACAGCATGCCTTTTATCCTGTCTTCCTCCCTTCACGCCAACCGGTCGTCGCAGACGGCCGCCCTTCCCTGAGCCTCTTTTTGCTGGAGCTTTCTTCCTGTTAAAAGGGAGTCAAAGTGCATTTGCTCATATGTGGTCACATGACTGTTGGGTTTTTCTCTGTTGTTTTATTGCAGGATCTACCTTGTAATGTAAGGTACACCCTACAATGTATATGAATAAAGCAATTCAGCAAAAAAAAGAAAGAAAAAGTGGAAAAAGATTATGTACTCATATTACTATGTGTTCCTTGTTCTTACAGGAGAGAGATCAGAGAGCTTCAGAGGCTCTCTGCAGTCTGCACTCTGAG
>NW_024589350.1:0-1106 GCF_018398535.1 Haplochromis burtoni
GACCAGGCGTGCGCACCGACTTTGAGATCGTTCACCTGCGTCGAGCGCCCGTGCAGTACAACCACCTGTCCGGCCTGCTCGACATCTTCAAATCTAAGATAGTAAGTGCTCTGGAACAAACATCTTTAAATGGATCATATTTCAAGGTTGTTTGTTTTTAATAAAGAAAAATTTAAATTGTGCAGCCACAGAGCGTCATGTACCCATGTTCTACAAGTATCACCTCAGCATCCTGTTCCAGACCATTTTAGGATGTGAATCCTGTTAAATGCAACTAATAATCATAAAAGCACCCACGAAGTGCATGTAAATGTATTTTCTAAAACATTTATTCATCTGGTTTTTCCTGCTCATGTACAGTCTCTCCTCCTCCTCCTCCTCCTGTGCTCTGACAGTCACACAAAAACTATTCAACTTGAAAATAACACAAACATCTTATCTTATAATAGGAATATATTCTTGTAATAGTTCATCAAAGAGCAGGTTGATAACAGTACAGCACACTGCTTAGTTATGTGAACATTGGGAAAACAGAAGAGGAAGAAGAAGACGTCTAATTCTGTGTAAATTCGGTTTCTGGATTTTTGTGAAATTAATTTGTGAATAAAATAAAGACTGTTAGGAAGTGGATGTTGGTTTAATGATCAGTTTGTTTGAACTTTGTTTATTCCTATTCCTGGAAACACAATGGATTCCCAGACATCACGTTGTTTAACCCTTTCATGCACAGTGGTCTGCAGCTATTCAAAGGCTGTTTTCTTGTATTTGTGTTGATGTTGATGGTAAACTTGCACAGAAACACTACACACTGATGTCTCCATACCCTTCATAAGTCAAAACCTATGTTGTCCACCTAAGTGGACATTTAAAAAATGAAGTTCAAAAATCTTATATTCATTCCTAAAGAAGAATAAAAATCCTGATTGATGTTGTCATCATCCACACATGAGGGTTAAATGTGTTCAGTATGTTCCCAGAAACAGCCGACAATGACGAGGTGTAATCCACGCCTGTACAGAGAGATTAATGCTGCAGCTTGTTACCATAAACATGAGCTGATGTCTTCCTGTTGTCATCAGGGTTGTTCCCTGTTCCCTCTGCCTCCC
>NW_024589351.1:0-1106 GCF_018398535.1 Haplochromis burtoni
AAATTTTTAGGTTAACAATAAATACAAATTTTGAGTACCCCATACTTAGAAGATATGAGTTTGTGTACTTAAATCTTTTGAGGTAATCAGTTTCCACAAAGGTTTTAAGTTCAGTCAACTTGTTCGGGTTTACAGTGTAGAATTTGGACGCCCTGATTCTATTAATGCCAGGAGCTGCAAACATCTCCTGAATACTAGATGGAGGGTCTGGATGATTATTCAAAATGGTTTTAATACAGTGTCTTATTAGAAAAAACCTCCAAATTTCCCTTGGATCCAGATTAAATTCTCGTCTGATTTCTGCAAACGATTTCATACCAGTCTGCCCATATAAATCCCCCACCTGATTGATACCTGTCCTTGCCCAAGCCTCCCACCTGACCGGTTTCTTACCAATTAATATTTTCTTATTATACCAGATAGAGGCTCTAGAGGTAAGATAAGGGTTAATGTTGGTATATTGGTGAGCTCTAAACCAGGTCTCTTGCATGAAAGCCAATACTGGATCTTTAAACGGTACTGGTCTTCCCTTCTGAGTGAGGAATGCCTCTAAAGATGAAGGAGCCACAAGACTTTCCTCAATCGCAACCCATGATGGCTTCTCCCTAAAGGAATTATGTATCTTAACTAACTGAGAGAGGGAGAAAGCATAGTGATACCAGACCATCTTGGACATTGCCAACCTGCCACTATCTTTAGCAGCATATAGTTTGGACCGATTAAAAGATGGCTTTTTGCCTGCCCACATAAAACCCTCCACACATGTATTATAAACCTTCAGCAAATTATGTGGGACTGCTATTGGTAACATGTGAAGAAAGAACTTAAGTTTAGGGGCAATAATCATCTTCACCAAATTAATTCTGCCCAAAAGGGACAGATTTATTTTAACCCAATTCTGCAACAGCGGATGAATGTTTTGAATCACTGGGGAGATGTTTACTTGCATTATGTTGTCTAAACCAGGGGTCAGTTTAATCCCCAAGTAAGTCAAACCCTCGGGCATCCACTTGAACTGCCATGAGCTCCTCATAACTGGAGGACACAATTTAGAAATGGGCATAACTTCCGACTTAGACCAATTTATGGTGTAGCCAGAGATTACA
>NW_024589352.1:0-1105 GCF_018398535.1 Haplochromis burtoni
AGTACAAGAACACAGTACAGATATGTAAAGAGCTTTTATTGTAAAAGGCATGGACAGGAAGAACCGATTTTGTCAAAAATATACATTTTGTGTGTAGATTGGAAGGTAAAAAACTCACCTGGTTCTTCAGACTCACTGAAGGTAGATATTTGGGCAGTAGGACCAAGGGGAGGGAGGGCAGAGGATCGCAACAAAGCATCAACAAGATGTCATCGCTGAGCAACATTACAAACTGTTTATGAAATATGTATTTGTTAAGGCTGGGGGGAATTAACAACTACAACTAAATAGACCCAAACGCAGACACAGAACAGAGGCAAAAAGGTTCAAACGTGATTAAAGAATTTCATTTACAAATAACTCAACAGTCACATTGATGGCTGTGAACTCAACAGTCTCGAACATGAGCGATATCTGAACATGAACCATGAACTATGAGATGTAACATAAACTATTAAATAGTAACATAAACTATGAATGATGAAGCAGAAAAATCAACTATGAAACATGAGCTATGCAGCAGACACATTGGCTATGGAGACAACTCTGGGAGCAGATTGTGGAGGCTGGCGTGAATTGAAGACAGTCAAAGTGGTCCGGGTAAGTGTCCAGAAGCCAAGGTCCAGAGGGAGTGTTTTCTGTGAATCCTTTGAGCAGTGGCATGGAGGCACGCAGGTGAATTACCAAACAGACCAGCGCCTGGAAGTGGTATCACCAAGACTAAAATATTGGACCAGAAGATTCCTGAAAACCACAGCAAGAAAACACCAGGTAAGCATACGTTGAACTTTATGATGGAACAATTTGGTGGACTCACACTAACGCAGGGTAGCAGAAGATCTGGCAAAGCATTATTGAGAGCACTAGTCTTAAATGCAGGCAGCCCAAATTGCAAATCATGATTGAAATAAGGTAGCTCCACCCAGGGGTGGAAACTCAGGTTCAATGGAAGAATACAGCCACTCACCCAGACCATCAGTCAACTAGAAACTACTGACCCCTGCTGTGCCACCGCACATCTAAGATATGCCGGACTGAGTAGGCCGGGGGTCCGTTGATGAGCTGGGGTGGAGGCAAGAGTTCGGATGGTGGGCACAGAGCACTT
>NW_024589353.1:0-1105 GCF_018398535.1 Haplochromis burtoni
CCTCCACCCCACCCCTATCTAACACAGACCAGTATTGCATCCAGACAATCAAATTAAATCAAGTTTGTTTGTTTTTTTCTTTTTAGGATCTTGATACCTGACAGTTTTTTCGCCAGCCACACCTTGAAGCCTGAGACTTGACCATAATGATATGGAACAATGGGGGAAAGAAAACAAGAACACACACACACACACACACACACACACACACACACACACACACACACACACACACACACACACACACACACACACAAGATACGAGGGAGACCAGAAACTGGGGTTCCCCTCCTGTTCTTGCTTATTCTTAAGTGAACAATTTCCCTCTAGTTGAATTCTAAACCACTGTGATCGTCAGAAGAGCCTTTGAGAAGCCTAACATGCTAAATCTACTACTAAACCACAGTTTGGGTTTAGGCTTTGTAAATCTCACTGCAAAAAGGGCTGCCAACAGCGAGCACCCTCCTCAGAGGAAAAAGAACCTAACTAATCTTTGCTCATCTCTCATTCTTCTGTGTAATTTTTTTTTTTTTTAAATTAACCAAAGGAAAGTGAAATTGATCGTTTGTAGATGGAAGTGAAGACTTTACTGAAAAGGGCCTGTGCCAAACCCACACATAATTTTATTCACATTTTGCACCTAGTTATACAGTCTTTGGGCTCAGCAAAAGTGGGGGAAAAACTTCCAGTGGTTTTTACTGTTGATTTGTAACTACACAAATTAATTTTTCTGTGGCAAAAACACCTCAAAGAGAAACAAATTCAGGTTCTTGGGAGTGTAATTAACTTCTTTGTCTCCTAGTTCACGAGTTTAGTACGCTTTCATTAGGATTAACAGTGTTGGTTAATCATTCCAGAGCTCAAGCCGAATGTCCTTAATGCTGCACTTTGAATTAGCAGCATTAGTTTCAGTTAAGCCTTGATTCATCTGGTGGATTTATGAATCTGGATTTTTGGGAGGAGTTTCCTGAAGGTATGCACTTATGTTGCAAAGTCAGGATGTTGACATATTAGGACTTCAGGGGAGTCTCTGTATGTCATTTGCAGGCATTGCCATATGCTGATGGCTGCCAAAAAGATGTCTTTTTTTTTTTTTTTTTTTTTT
>NW_024589354.1:0-1105 GCF_018398535.1 Haplochromis burtoni
CATGACATATGACATATCTAGTCTTTGATTTTCCATGTTACAAGATACGTTCTACTTCAGCAAATTAAGACAAGACATCAGTTTCACTTTAAGCACCATAGCTTAAAGTGAAACTGAATTGACCAAAAAGTAGCTGCCATCTGACTTGACGGGAGTTCAACTGTTTTTGTGCAGGTTGAACAGGTTTCTTTGGTCTTCCCAAACAATGAACGGTAGCGCGGTCCTCTCTAGCCTCTGATCAGACAAAGTTATCTTTACAGCAAGCTACTTGTGGTTTCCCACATCATAATTTCTTCCTGCAGGTAATAGTCAGCAGAATAAAAAAAGGACAGGTAACTTTACCACCTGAGTCTACATGCAGAAACAGTACTTCCCCCACCCGAGAGTCTCACGTGTCATCCTCAACAACGAACCGTTTGAAGGGATCTGGATGGAGTAATTGTCACAACAAGCGGATCGGACTCAGGCACAGACTGGGAATCACAAGTTAACAGTTCTTTATTCACACAAAAACACTAGGTGCACCATATACAGGTGGGGGGAAAGGCAGGGGTTCCAGTGGTCCACGGGGAAGAGAAACGGGTCCTTCTCACTCGTACGCCAAATCACTTCTCCACAAGCTCACTGGTTTGTTCTTTTTGAGAGATCCCACATGCATGCCACTCTAAACTGCCCACATTCACGCAAGGTTCCAAGTTTCGGGGAGTCTAAGCAGGGCTGGACTGGGACAAAAAAAATCAGCCCGGGCATTTTGACTAGAGACCGGCCCACCAAAAATGTGACGTCATTCAGGGGTAAAACCGCAAAGGATTCTGGGAATTTGTGGCAAGAGGTACTAGCGCATGCAGGCTTTCAATTGAACTCAGTTACACAGCGATAAAAAGAAACACAAAAAATGGCAAGAAGCTGTTGTATTATTAACTGCTATAGCCAGTGTTGTGCCAAAAAGTGATTGTCTGCCAAAAACTGATTTCCGGTATTTGCCAAAAACTGGTTGCTCGTATTTAAATTGCTATAAGTAACTTGTTGGGCTATAATATGTGAAACATATGTCAAATGCATCCCTCATGGATGACATAAAGTCATCTCTCCATCTCCATCTCTC
>NW_024589355.1:0-1105 GCF_018398535.1 Haplochromis burtoni
AAAGTGGTTGTTGCCTCTCGTGATGATCCACGAACCAAAAGGTGGACACCTGAGGTGCATGGAGCCATCAAGTTAAAGTGGTGGGTGAAGTTGTGGGACGCAGGAAACAAGTGATAGGTACCAACGGGCCAAATGGTGTGTGGCTCTGGCAGTGGCTGAAGCAAAAACAATAAGGCTACAGAACAAGACTTATTGTCATCGCCAAAGTGATTCTGGAAAACCCCTCAGTCAACTCAGGAGGGAATAGAGGTGCTCTACTTACACAATGTATAGTCCAGGTTCTGCTCACTTAAACTGAGGATACAGTTAACCAGTAAAAAGAATACTTCTACCTCTACAGTAGCTCTGTTTTGAGCTCCGACAACAAATTTGCTAAATTGTTATTTGTTTTAGGAAAAAAAAGAACAACAAAACAAACAAACTACACATTACAATAAAAATGTATCATGTGTTGGTAACCGTTCAGAGTTAATTCAGTCATATTGCTGGTAATACACCACAACATCTTCTGACGGGGTGTTATACATGCAATTAAATAGTTTGGAAAGAGGGCAGGACTTTGTAGAACTGGTTTTATGGAAGTATACAATATACATAAGTATACATAAGTTTACAGTTTATTTCTTTAGTTATATGAAGGATGTAATTCAAAACATTTGTAAATTAAATACTAGAAATGCATACTTTACATTTCCACATGGTAGAGTTACATAAACTTGATCCACAACATGCAGTTTTCAAAACAAACATTTTTTTTTATTGCAGCTTTAAAAAAAACAAAAATTTCACATCACATATTTGGATTCTCTTAACTATTTTTTGACCTTTAGTCAGATGTTCAGGTCTAGTCTGTACGTTTTTGTCCAAGTAATACAAATAATCGTTTCAGATTAAATGTGTTAGTACTTAATGTTACTTTGCTATGCCGTCAGATAATAAATGTAACTGTGAATGTAAATGTTGTCTTTAGATTTCATCTTAAGCTTTAGCTTCAGTTCAGCCACACAGTGAGTCATTTCCTGTGTTTCGGGTCACAGCCAAATTTAAAACATATTTCCAGCACAAAGTGAGAACATTCACAGATCTATTCTGAGGTTAAGTGAGC
>NW_024589356.1:0-1105 GCF_018398535.1 Haplochromis burtoni
ACAGCGTCAGTAGTTCATACGATGCTGTTTTATGTTCAAGGGGTCTCCTTTCTCATACGTTTGATTCTAATTACTACCATAATGCTGTGAAATTGGGGTGTGATGTAATTGTAACAGCTTTGACTGGAAGCTGCAGTCACGCACAAACTTACGTATCTCTGTTCGGGAATGGGAGATAGAGCGGGGGTGCAGACAGGAGCTCCAGCGTTTACGTTACAAAACCATGACCGACTGTTTTAATCTGACAGCCTGAGGTGTTCTTCAGTATACTGGACTACCCGACAGAAGGACCCGGCACCCCGCTGCACTTTTTCGGTAAGTTAAACGTGTTTGTAAGCTTATCCGTAACCACCGTCCTTAGCTAGGTCCTGAGACCTAGCTATAGTGATGTTCGATTCGTGAACGAATCATTCAATACTCGATAATTACTTTACTGACTCGTGAATCATGATTCACAAGCGCAACTGACTCAATGACTCATCTCTGTTGCTGTTAGCAAACTAATTCCATTAGTAGAAATATATCAAGCTTATAATTAAAACTGTGGGGAGAAAAAACAAAAGGCAGTTTCTTAACAAAAACATTTCTGCTCTGAACTGGAAGAAAAAACCCTGAGTAGAAGCTCACATCAAGACAATAGCTCCTCGGGTCACAGTAGCATCTCTCAGCTAACATGCTAACAGCACATTTGAGTTACTCACTCCCCCTCTTATTAGGTAATGTTCAAATAATTTTATCTATTCTGTATGACTTAAAGCAGTTATGACATGGGATGATTTTCTCACCCAATAAAGGAATATTCAATATATCAGTCTACTCTTCATTCTATCAGAAACAGTTATCACAGCTCGTACATTTTCTTTTTAGAAATATATGTAAGCAATGAGCCAAATTTAGTAATGCCAACATACTGAAGGAATAACATTTGTCTCTTATATATGATACACCTATATATGCACTGTCAAAGATACTTGTCTTTGAGTGAAGTTAAGGTGATAAGACATATAAATAACTGCAACTTGAATCTGTACTGAGGCTCAGTATTTGACACAGAGTTCATGTTCACTGCTGTAATAGCTAATAATGATTAATATAATAACTATAA
>NW_024589357.1:0-1105 GCF_018398535.1 Haplochromis burtoni
TACATCTTCAAACATAGCACAAACACCTCCTTTCTCAGCTAACAGCATATCTAAGGCCATTCTATTTTGCATGGTCATTAAGGAGGTAGCAGACATCTGTTCTCCTAGGGCTTTAAGGGCCGTATTGGTCAGATTGGTATGTCCTTGCTGATTGTAATAAACATAATTGATCCAGGCTACATTTTTGTTTATCTGTATATGCGGTAGTATTGAGGCAAACCCTGCTGATATTTCTCCTTGTGCCTTTAATTCATTTGGTATCCCGCGTGGAACTTCTATAGCATCTATGTAAACGTTATGTGAATAAGCGGAGCGTTTCGTACGTCTGCTGGATACAGGCAGATCCGAGGTTTGTTGTATCAGTAGTTCTTGAGCTAAAGTTACTAGACCACAGGTACCGGTCCAATTAACAGGTAGAGCTAATCTAAGGGTATTATTGCACATCCAATAAGCATGTGGGATTGGTCTGGTCAGGCGCGAAGCTGTAAAGCCTTTTAATATGCCTCCCCAGTACGAGTCGTTCAGTGTGTTGGGCGAATGCAGGATTGTTGAGTTATCTGAATGCGTACCTATATATGCATATATATAAGAAAACATATGTCTATATTGTGTCCTGTCAACACTCGCTGCTAGCCATGTTTCGTTACAACGTGCTCCTGGAGAGTCAGAAAAGAATGTATAGTTTTGTGTGTCATAATTTATGTTTTCAAGTTTTGGTTGGTGTATGCATGTCATCAAGATATTTGGGTGATGGCGCACCTGTGTTGGGGGCGAAAGAGGTTCAGTGCGGTCTTCGGGGCGCTTCATTTGGTTGCAGGGGTGGGTAGAGTCGTTAATCATCCTTACTAGAGACTTTTCCTGTGTATATGAGTAAACAATCTAAAGGACTTAGTTCTACTCGCACCGCTTCAATCAGGGTTACTGTTAAGGGCCCCTTTTTATCATTTTTGAATAGCATCTTTGTTAAGGGAAAACCTGAAATTGGGTATCCCACTACAACCTGTTCTGGATTACCCTTTGAACAGACATAACAGTTACTGTTTCCTAAATCACGAGCGGCTGTTCTGGCATTTTCATACCAGGCGTTAGCTCCTGCTCTAGGGGG
>NW_024589358.1:0-1105 GCF_018398535.1 Haplochromis burtoni
AAAAACAGTTCTTAATGTTTTCTGTGTGAACGTTAGATGGTGAATGTTGTTTTGTCTTCATGAATCAGAACATATTAGAAGTCAGATGCAGTATTTTACCAGAGTGGAGAACATCTTGCAGTCCACACTGTGCTGGGCGATTGTACCTTTGGCTGTACAAATCCCACGAGCCTGGAGAGAGAGGCACAGCTCTCAGTTTTGTTCATTTTCAACATCTGGTGACCTGATTGAACATTTCTCCATCTCAGATCAGATCAACAGGCCTGAAAACAAACTGAGTGCTTTTACTACTGTGTACTCACAGCCATGGCATCGTTGAGAGGCACGCAGGGAACCTCGGTGCAGTTTCCCTCAACAACCACATATTCTGTTATGAAGATGGGCCCACCAGACACAACCTGAGAGTATTAAACAGCACTGATGAACTGACAGCTGCAGGTTAAAGCATGCAGCTGTGTTACATCTAGTAAAAAGTATCCTGACTGTCTGACCTGTGATGACAACCTTCCAACCTCGAGAAGAACGTGTGTCGTGTTCACAGTCATGTTGTTGAAGGTTGTCAGAGAGGCATGGACAAAATCCAGCGCATCGGTGTTATTGAGGGGAAGGAGGCTGGGGCAGCCCAAACACAAATCCTCTGTGGATACTACAAGTCGAGCAGGAAAGTCACATACAGGTTATTGACACATGCAGTATGTATGGACACTGCTGTGGTTTGTTCTTTGTAATCATTTGGATGAGAGCAGCATCTGTGATCTTTACCCTCTGATTTGCACTTGAATGCAATGACCTTCAGAACACCGCCAACCTTCTTCAGCACCACATCACAGTCTCCTTCTACCGCCTGGAAGAGAACGAAGAATCAAAGTAGGTTGATCAGAACTAATATCGACTGAATTACAGGAGTTGAAGCCTGAGAGCTTCTGCGTCTCACCGTCTGTACTTTGGGCCTGACTGTGCAGTTGGCAAGAGGCAGCGGGTCCAACACGTGACAGTCTGTCTCCAGCAGGTCAACTTCCATGTCGTATTCATCTCCGTCTGGCTGAATAAGCAAAAATATATACAAATCACTGCACAATTGTTACATTACTTTTAAAAAATGTAG
>NW_024589359.1:0-1105 GCF_018398535.1 Haplochromis burtoni
TAGATGACTTGCTGTAGGCCTGCAGCATACTAGTCATGAATAATTTTATTAGATAGTTAAGTAATGGAATGACTTAATTAATAATGCCGAAAACAAACCCTGTCTGCACACTGCTCCACAGTTAGAGACTCTTTAACTCTGACTCAGGGGCTGCATGTTCTCACATTTTAGACAGTGGGAAAAAAGTTATTTGATATACAGAATCCACTCACTTTTAAATTATTATAAAAATTACCTGTTAGTTATTTCTAATTTAATTTAATTTTTAATCCTGGTTACTAAAGTAACATTGGAGTCGTGATTTTTGCCTCATATCAGTGCTCAATTCAGCTCAAACTGGTTTCTTGACAATGAATTTGATGTACTCGAATAGCGTCCACAGTCACCAGATCTCAATCCAGTACAAGCACCTTTGAGATGTGATGGAACATGAGGATCACATCATGGATGCGCAGCCAGATCTGAAGTAACTTTATGACGCTATCATGTCAGTGTGGCTCCAAATCTCTGAGGAATCTTTCCAGTACCTTGTTGAATCTGTGCCATCACAAATTAAAAGAGTTCAGAAGGGAAAACAGGGTCCAAGCCAAGGTGTACCTAATAAAGTGTCCTTGACTGTGGAATTTCTGCATTTTGCATAATGTGGCTTAAATTCAGTCATCACTAAAATATTTTCTTTTTCTATATTTCATGTGAGGGAGCCAATTAAGACGAGTGGTCAGAGGTGTCATATTGATATTTAAAGTGTTTTGATTGATTCTCAACGTCGGCTCAGGAACATGCTGCTCTCTGCCTTTCAGCGAAGGCGTAAATTAAACAAGTAAAGATGAAAAGGCAGCGAAATGTTCTTTTAATGTTATTAGAAAAGCTTGAATGGTCATGAAAAGTAGGAACATTTCCTGTATTGGTTTGAAAGCCCTCTAACATTTGCTGGAATGTCGTGGAAAACTCGGGCTGGTTTCAAGAAGAACAGTAGGCTACGTAAACGTATCTGTGTCTTTAGAAAGACAGAGGACAACGGTCGTACAGGTGAGAAATGGGGAGAGAGACAAAGACAGGTTCAAGGAGAGCAGTGAGATTATTGAATATGTAACGTCTGATGTCA
>NW_024589360.1:0-1105 GCF_018398535.1 Haplochromis burtoni
GGGATCGAACCGGCGACCTTCCGGTTACAGATGCGATTCCCAACCCCCTGAGCCACAGTCGCCCAGAAACCTTAAATATAAATAAAAACTAGAGTTCAAATAATATGTCAGAAAATAATTAGTGTAATAATAATTCAGGGATCCACATAATCTCCTGTTTGTGTTCACAGTACTGAGGATTGAACTTAATCCATTATCTGCGCTCAAAGGTGCCACAACTCTTTTGCGGAAACGGTGTGATCTCACTTTGATAGTAACACGCATTAATCATCTGCAGCTCAACGTGGCAAAGACCAAGGAACTGATCGTGGACTTCAGGAAGACCAGGAAACACTTGACCCCTGTTTCAATCCAGGGGGTCAGTATTGACATTGTGGAGGACTATAAATACCTCAAAGTATACACTGACAAACTGGACTGGGCTAAAAACACCACAGCACTTTACAGGAAGGGCCAGAGTCGTCTCTATTTTTTGAGGCGACTGAGGTCCTTCAACATCTGCCAGAAAATGCTCAGGATTTTCTACGAGTCTGTTGTGGTCAGTGCGATCCTCTATGCTGTTGCATGCTGGGGGAGCAGGCTGAGGGTCGCAGATGCCAATAGACTTAATAAACTGATCCGTAAGGCCAGTAATGTTGTGGTGATGGAGCTGGACTCCCTCAAGGTGGTGTCGCAGAGGCGGATGCTGTCCAAGATAAAGACAATGTTGGATAACACCTCCCACCCACTCCATGACATGCTGGTCAGTCACAGGAGCACGTTCAGTGAGAGACTGAGATTACCGAAAAGCACCACTGAACGACACAGGAAATCATTCCTGCCTGTGGCCATCTCCCTGTACAACGCATCCACTTAACACACTGTTTGCTGCTATAACTACACGTTTCTTTTCCAACTATTTATTAATGAGTGACTTATGTATGTATATATGTATATATTGTACTATTCTTAGTTAGTGTATTGTCTGTCTTGTTAATGTTGGTTTATGTTGGTTTATAATGGAGCACTGTAACAAAAAATAATTTCCCCCAGGGATTGATAAAGTATTCTGATTCTGATTCTGATTAACACCAAGAAGCTTCACTTCCCCCAGGGAAATTTATCT
>NW_024589361.1:0-1104 GCF_018398535.1 Haplochromis burtoni
GGGACACAGCAGCTAGAAGAATCTGAGAAATTCACCTACCTCGGTAGCGTGATTTCCCATGACGGTGATGCGGAGGTGGACGTCAAATGCCACAGTGAAAAGGCAGCTGCAGTATTTCAGAGGATGAACAAGATCTCGTCCTCCCCCACCATCTTCCTCAAGATCAAACTCCATTTGCTTAATTCAATCGTGATCCCAACTGCCATTTATGCCAGCAAGACTTGGAAGGTGTCGGCCTGCATCAACACCAAGCTTGACGTCTTTCAGCAACTATGTCTTCGCCAGATTCTTAGGATCTGCTACACCGACCACGTCACCAACGAGGAGATCCTGCGAAGGAGTGGCACAGTTAAACTTCACAACACCGTTGCACGCAAAAGGCTCCAACTGGCCGGCCATATCCTTTTCATTTCATTTACTTATTTATTTCACACTTGGTAGAACAGTTTCCACAGTTAGTTCTTTCAGACAAACCAACTACACTTTCTATCAGTAAAGCACTGCAACCATGTGTGAAAAGGAAGGAAGAAGGATATATTCTTTTTAAACCCTGGCCCTATCTACAATCCAACTTATATTGCAAGTGTGCACCAAAAGTCAAGGAACAAACTAACATTAACATTTATCTCCAGTCCTAACTCAAACCAAACAACAAATTTACAATCAGAATATACCACTCCACATAGTAACAAGGAGAAAAGACAAGTAAATAAAATTAATGAAGTAAAAAATAAAAATAAATGATGGATCCTTTTTCAATTAATTTCATTCACATTCTCCATGCTGGGTTATCGTTTTAGACATTTTTAAAACAATGTAAATTTATACAATTCTTTAAATTATAATAAAGAGAGTTCCACAGTCGTATACCCCTAACTGTTGGACTCATTCATCTTTGTGTAGTCCTAGCTAGCTGATGCTTAAAATAAAATTTCCTTCTACTGTCTTCTGCTCCCGAACACATTAAAAATACTCTTTGTAACTTGGAAGGCAAAATATTATTTTTAGCCTCAAACATAATTAATAGTGTCCGTAGTTTCACTAAATCTCCTAATTTTAATAATTTCGATTTTATAAATAATTTATTTGTATGTTCTCTATATT